>NC_134487.1:195175267-195222767 GCF_040206685.1 Ascaphus truei | reverse complement strand
CTCAGGGAATCTCTTAGGGCCCTCAGGGAAGATCTAGCCTATGCAGGTGGGTCACAGACCCCCTGCACTCACACTACCTCCTTCCCCGCTCCTCCGGTGCCCTCTGGCTAGCGTGGTCTCTCCCCCAGGCTTCCCTTTCCTGCCTCCCGCGAATCCAGCCCTCCTATTGGCTCCCTTGCGTCAGGTGACTCCACTAAGGCTCCTGGGAGTTGTAGTTACTGGCTGAGCCTCTATCTTATTGGCCAGCCGTTCACGCGCTTGCATCGCGCATGCGCGACCTCTCTGCGTTCTGACAGTGTTCTTACTGTTGCGCCATCAACATGGCGGCGCCCTATACTGTCGGGCTGCCGCGGAACCTTACACCGCACTGCAACAACAGAAGGCAACCTAACACATCCCTACACTTAATTAATACATTTTCCTGTTTTTTATTGCTACACAGGATTGCGCCTTTTTTCTTTCTTCCATTTAATCAGGATAGGCATATCCTCATTAGGGCTGCATCCTACTAGCTCATTTCACCTGTGTCAGTGCATTTGTTAGTCACCCATTTATTCACTTATAATATTTAATTTGTGTTAGTCCTAGCGCTGATTTCTTTCAGTTATATAAAAACGAAAAAAGAGAGCGCCCGATCCTAGTGCAATATGTAAAATAATATCATTTAATATACAAAAAAGAGTCCAACGATTTAAAACACACAAACAACATGAATAAAAGAGCATTTTATGAGTAATACTCATGCACCAAACACAGGAACTCTGCTGCTCTGCTCACACGCCTCTCCACTGCACACGATCAGGACACGATCAAAACCCCTCTGAGCCACCGTCCAGCAGGAACTCGGGCTCGGGTATCGTGTCTCTTCTCCTAGTGTCCTCCGGAAACAATCCGCATGTGCAATGGGTGCCAGACCGGGTAAACCAAAACAGGAACCGTGATGAGTAATATGTCAGCATCAATGTCTTTGAGTCCCAAATGTAGAGGTTATGGTGTTTGCTTGCTCTCACTAGCAATTCACCCTGCTAGCTCATTTCACCTGGGTCAGTGCATTTATTAGTCACCCATTTATTCACTTATAATATTTCATTTGTGTTAGTCCTAGCTCTGATTTCTTTCTGATATATATAGCGATGCTAGATGTCACAATAATATCACTCAATACCTCAAAATAAAACCAGAAAGTATATACTATTAAAGGAATATGTCTCCTGTAAATACAAAAATTACATGTAGCCAGGTTCCCCTTTCAGTGCGCAACCCCCCCCTCCGGTTACTCACAGCAGCCGCTCTTTGGGAGGTGCGGGGGCGTGCGCGAGCATAGCGCGCCTCTCCTATGGATGCGGCCGGTTGCTGGGGGCGTGCGGTCGCGTTGCGAAGGTCCCAGTGGCTCGCGGTGCATGCACCGCCATTGCAAGTTGCATTGCGCATGCGCAGGAGCCAGAAGCGCCGGGAGACCCACAGACAGGTCGCGCATGCGCAGTGATCAGCGCGGCAACCCGGACCAATAGGAAGATGGCTCTTGGAGGGGACTACATGTCCCATGAGCCTCCGCAGCATCTCCCTGCAGAGGAGAATAGATACATTTCGCGGGCTTTGAGCACGTTAGGCAGTTGGTGACCGGAGCAGCTAGGGGAAGGAGGTAGGGTGCAGGAGTCAGTGAGTCCCTGCACTAGGCCAGCAGCCCCCTAGGCCCCAGATAGCCCTGAGTCACCAGTAGTGTTGTGTTGTTCAGGGACAGGCCCCAGGTCAGGGACCCTGCCCCTTATTATTATCCAGAGTCCGTTAGGGACACAGCGGACGCTGCGCGTTCATCCAGAGGTCTGGGCTCAGACCTTAGCTGTCGCTGCAGCAGCCATCCGGGTGGGATCGCCCCGGACGGTAGTTCCTGTGGTCAGCGGTCATCGGATCCTTTGTGAAGCTCCTTGGCAGGCCCGGGCACTGGAGTGCTCGGCAGGTAACCATCACCAAGTGCACCAACTATACTCTATTATATTTACACGGGACTAGTGGCTGCGCAGTCACACATATCAATCTCACTTGAAGGGACATATTGTGTGGGGTTACTGGACACGGGGTGGGATCACCCGGTGAAAGGGGGTAGCGTCCTGCGAGACGCAGTAGTTATTGTCTCCTCTAGAGAGGGACACCTGTTGCTATATATGAATAAGTACAGTAAAGTTAGTGGTTGTTTTACATGCTGTGTGTGTGATATATATAAATTGTCCTGCGACGAACCACTCCCCCCTCCGGTGGGTGCCATCGCAGGTGGAGGCGCTGCACCGAGTACGAGGTTACTCCTATTATTTATACATGCCCCAGGCTCCCCGTGGCGGAGGTTTAGGCCCCCTGTGAGCCTAACAGGTAAAGCACCACACCTGGTAACATTAAGTTCTCCGCACACACATAATATATGCTATTGTGGGGGGGAATACCCGTTACATACATAAAACAAATTTTGCTTTATGACAAATGGAAAGATGGTACCAGTCCCTTAAAGAGTCCCAGATAAATAGTTCAATCTCCAAATTCGGGCTCAGGCTGCTTTCAAACAGGAAGAACAACCTCCAAAAGTAATCTAAAAGAAAAAAGAAAGCACAAGGCCCATAGTGTAATATTGTTACACTTTTAATGTATCAAATGAGGGAAGGGGAAGGAAAAAGGCTCACATAGCATATTAAAAAGCATTTTGTGAACTTTAAAAGTCACCACCAGTTGGAAGGGTCCTCCAAATGATTACGCCAAGTACGTACTTGTGGTGCAGGAAAAGAATCAGCCACCCGTCCGGGATGATGTTGGCTGAGCTGCTGATGTAAACAGAAGAACTCTCCGGTCTCGGAGCCCTAAGAGACAGGCTGAACGCAATGTGCACCACGCACTGTCAGCCTATAGCATCAGGGACACGGGCCGGCTAGTTCCGGTCCCAGGATGATGGCGCAATGACGCTGCTTCCTTGTGACGTCCTGATGCGTTTCGTCCCACCAGGAGACTTTCTGAAAGACTCATAGAAAGCTATGGGGTTGCTGGGGTTTAAATTGTAACGTGATGCCTGGCAATCCAAAATAACATACACATGTTCAGGGGATCTGAAAATCTGGGAAGTTCTCATATCCAATTGAGGCAACTCCAGCAGTGCATTTGCATGATGTACAATTTAAGATTGTTACCACCAAAGCCTATATTAGCCCGGCACAATTAAAAAAAGAATTAGACAAGATATCTCCATCAACTGCCCTAAGGCCTTGTTCAGGGTGCTGGCTTCGAAGGGAGGACGTGCTTACATGCGGGCGGCCGTCCAAAACAATGTATTGAAACTGAATTGTGGTTGGCAGGGTAGCAGCTGCTCTGTCTCCGAAGTACGGAGTTGATGCTGGCTACAGTTTCAATAACAACCCAAGTTGTTTTTTAAAGCTGCAGCAGCGTCACTGGTATGATTTCAAGACAGCAACACCGATCCCTAAGCTGCTGTCTGTAGCCCAGCCTCCCCGCCTCCTCAACTCTTGAAAAAGTCTGCTGGGGATGATGTGCACACATCGCCCAGCAGACTGCCGCTCGCACACGCACGCCGCCCTCCAACTCCTGCCTCTGGCACCCTGAGCGAGGCCTAAATGTGGATGGCATCAACACAATTCTTTGCATTGTATATGGGAATGTGGCAAGATCCAGATATTTCTCGATTAAAATAACCCAACTACTGAGCAGGCTGTTGCACATGAACATATTATAGGCTCTCTCAAACCCAGAAAAAGCCTTCTTCGACAAAAAGTGTATTATGGACTGCTGAATTAGATCCAGCTCCCCGTTCATTTTCCAATTCGCAACCCAGACAAATCGATCAATAGCTATGGTTAGATGGGAAGTATATACAGCTTAACCCCGTTATAGCACGGTCCTCGGGGGGCACCCGCGACCACCGCGTTATAAACGGGGTCGCGGAAAAAAAATGGAGGGGGAAAGCTGAGAACTCTCCCAGCGTTCCCAGACCCGGTGCGGCAGCGGCAACAGCACACAGCACTTACCCGGCATCTGGCAGCTCTTCTCCCTGTCTCTGCTTCCGTCTTGCGAGAGCAAGCTCCCTTAAAGAGACAGTGTGTCTCTGTGTGTGTGTGTGTGTGTGTGTGTGTATTTGACTGTGTGAGACTGTGTTTGTGTGTGTGCAGTGTGCTGTGAGTGTATGCAATGTGCAGTGAGTGTGTGCAAAAAAAAAACTTTTAACTTTTTTTTTTTTAAATTTGGGGTCCAAGCTCAAACCGCGTTATAGCGGATTGCGCTATAACGGGGTGGAGCTGTATATGAAAATGTTGTAAACAGACAAGAATTAATCCACAAATAGAATTCTCAGGAAGTGATGGACAAATGCTAAGTCCTGGGTCAAGGGTGCTAAAAAGCTATATAGTCGTAATTTACAATATTTGTACAAATTCAAACTATGGCTGCTCAGGAGTTGGGTTAAAGCTGGTATTAGGGTTTTATTCATGTTTGTCTGCTAGGGTTAACATCTATTCTTGTTCCTATCCTAGTCTGTAGAATCCCTTAGGCTGAGTCCATGGTCAGCGCTTAGCCGCTGAGGCGTGCTGATGCTTGTCAGTGAGCCCCTGCAGCCGCAATGAGAGCGGCTTTAGCAGGGGCTCGCACACGCTTCAACAAGCGTGCGGAAGCGTAGCTGACAATTTTTTAGTTTGAGCGCTCACGGGAGCACAGGGCCGGTCACGTGCGCGGTTCGCCCAATGAGGGCGAACCAGCTCCGTGACGTCACTGGCCCGCCCCCCCGACACGCATCCGGACGGCGCGCGAACTAAGGCCAGGGAAAGAACCCGCTTTCCCTGAGCCTCAGCGCTCCTCCGCACGGCTGAAGTCACTATGGACTCAGCCTTAGAGGCCGTCATTGTTTTGTTTATATTTTTGTTTAACTGTTAGTATGTTTAGTTTGATTAGATGTGATCGCTGTTTGGATTGGTTTATTTTATTTACCTTTAATTTTATAATCTTCTATAAAGAGAAAATACGAGAAAGTATGTAAGAAGCCAAGCCTCACAGATCTGACAGATAGTCTAAAAGAGTTGCAGTCAAAATATTGGATGTCTTTCCATGTATATGCTGTATAGTAAACCTATGTGTTCTTTATATGATGCTTTGTTTCAATGTATATCTCAATCTACAATAAAGGATCGTTAAAAAACACACAAGCTGCATCTTTAAAGTCAGAAGGGGCGATGGCATCATATCAGTTTTAAGGAATGTAAGAAAAGTTGCAAAAGGGCAATACAATTAGTGAAAAGTGGAAAAGGGATTGCAAGTACCTTAATAATAAACATACTAGAAAAGAAATATAGGATCCTTTCAGTATGAGATGTGTAGGCAAATTATTGGAGATAAGGAAAAAAAATCAGAGGTATTAAACAAATTATTTGTCCCTGTATATGTATGAGGAATCAATTGCAAAAATAATGCCACAGGAGGAAGCCGCAACTTAACAACCGGGGAATTGCAGACCTGTAAGCCTGACATTCAGTAGTGGGTAAGCTACCTGAAGATTTAGTACAGGATTAATATTCAGGAATACCTTATGGATAACAAAATTATTAATAATAGTCAGCATGGATTTATGAAGGATAGGTTGTGCCAAACTAACTGTATAAGTTTCTTTGACGAGGTAAGTAGGAATTTAAACCAGGGTAATGCAATTGATGTGGTCTACTTAATACAGGGGATGGGAAATCTGACTTATTGGGAGAGGGTAGCTAAATTAGATATGTTTACATTCGAAAAGAGGCATCTAAGAGGGGATATAATAAATATGTACAAATATATTTGGGAACATTACAGGGATCTTTCAAAATAACTATTCATCCCAAGGACAGTACAAAACGACTTGGGGTCATCCCTCAGTTTGGAGGAAAGGAGATTTCCCAAACAACAAAGAACAGGGTTCTTTATAGTAAGGACAATTTAAATGTGGAATTTATTACCCATGGAGGCTGATGGCAGATACAATAGATATCTTCATAAAAAGGTTGGACATCTTTTTAGAAAGAAAAGGTATACAGGGATATACCAAATAAGTAAACATGGGAAGGAAGTTGATCCAGGGAGAATTCTAATTACCAATATTTGGAGTCAGGAAGGAATTTAATTGTCCCCTTATGCAACAACATTGGATGATGTTTAACTTGTTTTTTTTGTTTGCCTTTCTCTTGATCAAATACTCTAAATACAAATATAGGATAAGTATATTTTAACTATGAAATAACGTGTCCCAAAGACCTAGAATAACAGGTCTTGCAACAGACCATCAAGGTGGTGTGAAACCATCATCAATTTGTAGTATTGAAGTATCTTGGGTAAAGTAAAAGCGACAGGAAGATTATAAAATGAGTGTCTGAAATCTAAAACAATAGTCTGTTTTAAGACAAGAATGGGACTCTGGGGCAATGGCTATGATGTCCTAGTAGAATCTATAGACTCATTGTGAATGAAATATTCAAGCAGCTGGATGTTTCGTGATGTAAAACAAGAATAAATCATACTGCCTCCACTATAAATTAATACTCTTGCCCTATAACACTGCCCTTTCCCTTGTGAAGCAAACCTACTTTTCTTCACTCATACAAACTTTAACCTTCAACGCATATTCGCAACCTTTAACTCCCTTTTCCGTCCAACTACACCTGCACTTTTACCCTCACAGCCCGAGATCTTGACACCTACTTCACAGATCAGATTACGTTAATCAGATATGTCATCTCTTCATGTAAACACCTAAATCCACCCTCCACTTATTATACGCTGTGACTGAGGATGAGGTCCCTGCACTCGTCTCGCTTAAACCTGCCCCCTTGATCATAATCTCTCACATCTCCTCTGCACCCTTTCTTGCACACTAAGCCAAACCCTAACTATCCCTTTTAACTCTTACCTCTGGCACATTTCCATTTATTTTTATTTTTTTGCGCTTTTTTTCTTTTTTTTAAACATGTACTCATCATGCCCAGTCGAAAGAAACTCTCTTTTGAGCCAGAACAGGTTAGTGATATGCGCTCCAACATTTGCGTCCAGTCTTGATTCAATAGTAGTGTAAGTCCTTTATAAAGATGCAAAGGATAGGTAACTGGGGCAGTACCAGCAGGTACGAATGATAAAGTACCAGCAAGTACGAAACACGTACACTGGCGACACACTTTATTCGAGCTCGGCTAGTCCCACGAATTCGGGTATACCCGGGTGTATTGAGGTTTGTGACTGTTTTCTGCCCGAGTGCATTGAGTTATTTTCCAGGCAGGGATTGAAGCATTTTATTCCCACTGGCTGCAATACTGCACAGTATATATATATATATATACTGCATTACAATTCATGAATTTATGCCATCTGGTAGACACGCGAAGCATTGCAGCCTATTAAATCCTAATCATTATCATTTAACAGATCAGCCGCCCGTCAGCCAGGCATGAACCCAGGCTGGGAAGGCAAACGCAACGGGGCTTGTCAGAGGTGAGGAGCGGCGCATTCCAGGTATCTGCCAGGTACGTACTGGGTATTTGCTCGAATAAAGTGTGTCACAGCAGTAGGAGGGTACTTACCTCCGTTTTTTAAACATGGATCAATAAAGATTATATTTTATTAGCATTTTTCGCTTGGGACCCACTCTATTTCTGGCTGTGCGTTGGAGTGTTTTTTCCTTTGGATCTCTTTTGAGCCAGCCTCCCTCGCTAACTACCTCCCTACAGTATGTCTCTTCTTTCCTTTGCCTCCAAACTACTTGAGTGACTTATGTACAGCCGCCTGACTCACATTCTGTCCTCCAACTCCCTTCTCGACTCTTTGCAATCTGGTTTGCATCCTCTACACTCCACTGAGACAGCACAAACAAAAGTTGCCAATTGTTTACTCTCTAAGTCTAAGGGTCACTTCTCCTTATTAATTCTCCTCTATCTCTCTGCTGCCTTCAACACAGTTGGTCACCCCCTTATGAACACACTCCACTCGCCTTTGTGATGGTGAAGGGGTAACGAGACTAAATAATAAAGATTAAGCACACTTGGTTACCCCTGATCTGTGTGTACAGGTCCTAGGGTGTCAGCTCTTGGACCCAACGGTCGTATATGTATCACTGAGACTGTGTAGTAATTATGCGACAATTCAGTGTGTTCTGTATTTTGCCTTTCCAGGGGTGCTGGGCAGTGGAGCTTGTGAGGCTGTGAGTTTTTTTTTGTATCAATCTTTTTTATTGGCATTGACATTTACAGATATGGGTACAATATGGTCAACAACATATATCTTTTTAATTTTGATTGTACTGTGAAAGAACTGGCCAACATATTTTTTAATAGTTGAGGGTACGAGTAGAGAGGAGGGGAAAATGTGGGGGGTGGAGGCTGTGGGAGGGGGTAGACAAACAGAGGGGGGGTTGGGGAGGGAGAGGGGGAGGAGGAGAGGGGGCAGGAGGGGGGGTTGGGGAGGGAGGGGGGGAGGAGGAGAGGGGGCAGGAGGGGGGGTTGGGGAGGGAGGGGGGGAGGAGGAGAGGGGGCAGGAGGGGGGGTTGGGGAGGGGGGGGGTCCCTCGTGGCCCATCCACTCCACCTGCATTTGGATTCTGAACTCGTGTCCTCCATCCAGTTTTCGCTTTATCCCAGGCCTTGGGGGCCTATCCATGGGTCCCATGTGTTCCAGAACTGCAGCATTTTTTTGTGTATCATGGCAGTTAGTTTTTCCATTGACATTACCTCGTCAACACGCCTTATGACCGTGTTTCTTGCAGGAGCTTTGATTTGCTTCCAGGCTGCTGCTATTGAGCACCGGGCCGCCGTCAAAATTGCAGAGACCAGTCTACTCATTGGTGGGGGTAGGTCGTCGAATGGTTTACTCAGCACCAGGGACAGCAGATCTAGAGGGAGAGGGATCCCCGTAGTCTCATAGAGAAGCGTCTGAATCTTTACCCAGAACCTCTGGATCTCCGGACATGACCACCAAATATGGGCCATGTCTCCCTTTTGACCACATCCCCTCCAGCACAAGTCTGGTGTGCCGGGGAAGATCTGGCTCAGTCTAGTCGGGGTCAGGTACCATTGGAATAACATTTTGTAGATGTTCTCTTTTGTTACTGGGCAGATTGAGGTTTTTGCCGCCATCTCACAGATATCCTCCCACTCCTCTTTATCAATTTGTATGTTTAGGTCCGCAGACCATTTTTGCATGTATTGGTGGGTTGGAGATTCTGATGCTGATTCTATCCCCCTATAGATCTCAGAGATTAGGCCTCTTTGATACCTTCCTTTACTGCATAGCGTTTCGAATCTTGTGGGTGTGGGAAATTTGGAGTTCTGAGTGAGGGAAAGCAGAAAATGTCTAATTTGTAGGTATTTGAATAGAGGGAGATATTGTGATTGGTATTTGTCTCGTACTTCTTTGAAGGTTAGGATCTCTCCATTTTTCAGCAAGTCGGCAACCAGCCTTATTCCAAGGCCCTGAAATTGGGCAAATTGCTTTTTGGAGCACCCGGGCGGGAAGTTCTGGTTTTCAAAGATAGGGGTGATTTGTGATGGGGTATTTAGCAGGCCATACTTCCCTTTGCTTTTGAGCCAAGAATCCCACGTGCATCTCATTGCTCCTAGCTCAAACCTCCTCGGTCCTCCCTCTTTTCCTCCTTGGGACCACATGAGGACCTGAAGTGAGGATGGGGCTGCGTAATGTGATTCTATCTCGAGCCAGTGGGCCAATGCCGGGTCGCAATTCCAAACTACAGCTTGTTTTAGCTGGGCTGCGAGATAGTACCTGACCACATCGGGGACCCCCAGACCTCCTCTTGATTTTGAAGATAGCATGACCCTCGGTCTTTTATCATTCCAGATGAATTGGAACATTAGGGCCTGTATATTTTTCATGGCTGCTAGTGGGACGACTACGGGAGTGTTTGAAAGGAGTACATCAGCCTAGGCAGAATATTCATTTTGAGGGAGATTATTCTCCCGAACCATGATATTTGGAGTTTTTTCCAGGACTCTAAGTCCTTTTTAATCTGGTCAAACAGGGGGGGATAGTTGTGTTGATAGAGGGATCTGTAGGAGCTCGAGATTCTTATACCGAGGTATTTGATATATGTGGTGCTCCACCTATATTTATAATTGGATTGCAATAGCTTCCACGTTGCGTTTGGGAGGGATATGTTAAGTGCTTCTGACTTGTCTATATTTATTTTATAGTCAGACACTGTGCCAAATTGGTGGAGTACCTTTTGTAGGTTAGGGAGAGAGATGTGGGGGTCAACGAGGGTCAGGATCACATCATCCGCGAATAGGGAAATTTTGTATTCTTTTTCTGAAATCGAAATCCCCTTGATGCTCTTTTCTTCTCTAATTTTGGATGCCAAGGGTTCAATTGTTAGGGCAAATAGGAGTGTGGATAGCGGGCAGCCCTGTCTGGTCCCATTTCTGATTGTAATTGGGTCTGATAGGCCTCCTGAAATTTTTACATTTGCTGTGGGGTTTTGGTAGAGGGCTCTAACACCCTCTAAATAGGGACCACTAAAACCAAACTTCAGCATTGTTTGGTCTAGGAAGGACCATTTGATCCTGTCGAACGCTTTTTCCGCGTCGAGGCCCAAGATCATTGCTTTGGTACCTGTGAGATGCACGTGTTCTATGATGTCCACTATTTTGCGGGTGTTGTCGGAGGCCTGTCTTCCAGACACAAAACCTACTTGATCCGTGTTAATGAGTTGGGGGAATATCGGGTTGCGCCTGTTTGCTAGTATCTTGCTGTAAATTTTGAGATCTGAGTTAAGTAGTGATATTGGCCTGTAGTTACCGCAGAGGAGCGGGTCTCGACCCTCTTTGTGGATTATGGCTACATTTGCTGCAGTGATGGTAGCAGGGATTGGCTCTCCTTGTAAGAAGGAGTTGAACATATCGAGCAGATAGGGGGACAGAGTCAGCATGAATGTCTTATAGTAAGTGTTAGAGAATCCGTCTGGGCCCGGTGTTTTTGCTGGTTTAAGGGAGCTAATGGCTTCAGTTAGTTCCTCTAGCGTGATGTTTCTATTTAGTTTTTCTAATTCAGCCTTTGAAAGGAAGGGGAGGGTACACTGCTCAATGTATTTTGAGATCATCTCCAAAGGGGTCTGGCTTTGGCCCGGTGGGTGTAGGTTATACAAGTCCAAGTAGTAATCGGCAAATTCTTGTGCTACTTCTTTTTCCGCATACGTGACTCTCCCTGTTTTTGTGCGGATTTTGGAGATCTGGGATTTGACCCTGATGCCTCTAAGTTTTGTGGCTAAAAGCTTATCAGCCTTGTTTCCCTTATCGAAGAATTTTTGTTTTGTCCATCTCTACTTCTTCTAATTGTGTTTGTTTAAGGGCTGCTCGTGTTTGGTTTAACTGCTTTAGTATCTTTTTGGATGCTTTCGCTTTATGTTGTTGCTCTAGTTGTGTGATTTTATCTGTTAGTTCTGTTTGGAGTTTAACTTTTTGTTTTTTCTTATAGGCTGAAATCGAGATTAGGTCTCCTCTTATTGAGGCCATAGCATGGCCGGAGCCGAGACAGTACCTGCGTTAATTTGGAAAAAGGAGGAGAGCTTATGTCTTATGTTTGTCTCTGTCTCTGGGCAGTTGAGAAGGGAATCATTCAACTTCCATTTGTAGGGATTGTTTTTGATAAAGGGTAGGGAGAGGGTGAGTTCCACTGGGGCATGGTCAGACCAGGTAATTGGGCCAATATTGGAATGGGAGGAGGTCTGGACTATGTTGTTGGTACCTAGAAAGTAGTCGATCCTCAAATAGGACTGATGAGGGGTGGAGAAGAAGGTGTAATCTCGCTGACCCTGGTGCTGAGCCCTCCAGATATCGACTAGGGAGAATTCTTCCATTATTTCCCTGAATGTTTTTGCCTTTTTTTGCGATTGGATAGTATAAGATGTGCATTGGTTTGTGTTGGGCGGGTCTTTTGGGATTTTTGATTTATCTTGTGTGTGTGAGGCGACCATATTGAAGTCTCCTCCTATGATTAAGGAAGAGAGTGCCTGTTGCTCCATGGAATCCAACAATTTTTTGAGAAACTGAGTCTGGTTGTCATTGGGGGCGTATAGATTCACCAGTGTTACAGGTGAGCCTGCTAGGGTGCCCTGGAGCACCAGGAATCTCCCGTCTGGGTCTGATTGTGTGTTGGTTAGGGCAAAGGGGACATTGTTCCTTATTAGGATAGCTACCCCTTTTTTTTAATCGGGGAAGATGCATAGGAAGCCTGAGGGAACAGACTTTTAAATGTATTCGGGGGAACCGGGGGAGTTAAAGTGCGTTTCTTGCAGAAATATAATGTCCCCTTTTGTTTTTTTTTAAATTCCAGGAGCGCTAGTTTCCTTTTTTTAGTTGAGTTAAGTCCTTTCACATTAAGTGTGATCAGTTTTATGTCTGACATTTTATAGTGTGTGTATTTTTCGGAGCACTAGGCTCCGAGGCCCTTAATATTCCTACAGTAAGGGCTTGGACTTTAGAGTTCAAGAGAGAGCTGCTCAACGGGTCTCGTGCCTCCATTAGCCTTGAGAACAGTGGATGGATTTGTTTAGGTGGGTGGATGAGGTGGGGGGGGGGGCCCCCGGAAGGGGGAGGGGTGGGGGTACACAATAGGAAAGGTGGGGATCGTGGGGCCTTTAGGTGGCCCTAAAGTGTTAGCCTCTCTCATGAGGGCGAGAGAGGTGGGGGGGTTTAATACCCCTAGAGATCCTTCCAGTACACAGAACACGGTCGGAGACCGGAGAGAGGGTCCCACACCCTCTTTGAGAAAACTTACATAAAACCACTTCTGGAAACCACTTAGCGTGGCGTCCTTTAAACATTTAAGTACAACAACACATATACATTTGGAGTATGGACAAAAGATAGTTTCCGTGGGCTGTTATCCTGACCAGGGGGTCAGTTTTTTGTATACCAGGCAGCCCCTTATGTATGGTTAATTATTCCAATATAAGGTACTAGATACTACGGTACATCTTTGCGGTTAGCGCTACCTGTTTTGTTGTTTTTATATACATTTGGAGGATACAAAAACTGTTTGAAAACATGCATTTTGACCACGTAAGTTTATAGCGTCTATCTTACTATTCTGTCGATGTAAGTCACTTAACATCCCTCTTTATTGTTGCTATGGGCCTGGTGTCAGAGCATTTCTATCTAAATGATGCCTATCATTTTTCAGCTTGCGAAATGCTTCGCCTTTCTCATGGTGGGGGGTGGTTGGAGAAGGGAGGGAGGGGGGCAGGGCAGGGATATGACAGGGGGGAAATGGGGGGGGGGTTCTTGTGTGCAGGGGATGATTGTATTTCTGACTTGGGTAAACCGGTGTATTGAGCTAACCTGACAAATTCTGGTGTCTGCTTATCATCTCTATTTCTTTCCTCTGGCCTAGTAACAACAACATCAGACATAATCACAAAGCGTTTGCAGGCTCCTCTTGACTCAGACTCAGGTCTCCTACTGAGAAGGGAGGGGAGAGGGGGGGGAGGAAGGGAAGGGGGATGAGGGGGGAGGGGAGAGGTTCTGGATGAGGGGGGAGTGGAGAGGGTCTGGGGGAGGGTGCCTCTGTGCAGGGGTGGATGCATATTTTGCTTATCTTGGCTAAGTAACCATTGTGAGCTGAGTTGACATTTGCTATTATCTACTTATCGTCTCTATTTTTGACACCTGTCAAAGGAACAACATCATTTGGCATTTTTCATACAACATTTGCATTTTCCTTTTGGCTGTTGCTTATATCTTGATAATAAGGAGGGGGAGGAGGGCGGGGAGAGGAGGGGAGGGGAGAGGAGGGGAACGGGGGGGAGGGGAGAGGAGGGGAACGGGGGGGAGGGGAGAGGGGGGGAGGGGAGAGGAGGGGAGAGGGGGGGAGGGGAGAGGAGGGGAACGGGGGGGAGGGGAGAGGAGGAGGGGGGGAGGGGAGGGGAGAGGAGGAGGAGGGGGGAGGGGAGAGGAAGAGGGGGGAGGGGGAGTAGGAGGGGGGGAAAGGGGTAGGAGGGCGGGGAATGGGGGGGAGGGATAGGGGGGGTAGGAGGGGGAGGGGGGTGGGAGAGGGGGAAGGGATAGGGTCGGGGGGGGCCTCTGTGCGGGGTTGGTTGTATATCTGGCTTGCCTAGGCTAAGCAAACCATTGAGAGCTAAATTGACCTTTGCTAGTATCTACTTTTCATCGTTGTTTCTGACAGCTGTCAAGGGAACAACATCATTTGGCATATTTCACTTAACATTTGTATTTTCCTTTTGGCTATTGCTTACATCTTGTTAATAAGGGGGGGAAGGGAGGGGGGACCAGGGGAGAAGGGAGGGGGACCAGGGGGGGAGGGAGGGAGCTGGTGGGGGGGGGGTCGGGACGGGGCTGGGGGTGGGCAGGTTGGGGGGGTGGGGAGGGACTAGGGGGAGGGGGAGGGTTGGATGGGGGGTGGTACAGGGGATGTGAATACAGCCTGAATTTACAATATTTACGTTACATTTCCTGGATGTGTGTTGGTTATCTACCACCTTTTAACAAGACTAGGGAAACATGTTGGCATTAGCCCGGGGAGGAGGGAAGGGGGGGTAAGTCCATACAACCTGGGCTACTCGGGCCGTAGAGAGGTGAGTCTGTTGCTGCAACTCAATGTCCAATGGGGGCGAGTTTTACCTTCAGGGTGGGGAGGGGGTGGGTTCGCGCTGTTGGGAGCTGGTTGTGTGGTCGCGGGGTGGGATGGTGAGTGGGGGGTGTGGATGGGGGGAGACGGAAGGGGGGGAAGGGGGATGCGGGGAGGCGGGGGGCGGGGAGGGTGGAGGGGGAGTTGGGGGGCGAAGGATTAGAGGTGATGGGAGGTGAGGGGTCGGGGCTGCGTTAGTTGGTTACTGGGCAGGGGGGATGGTGGTATGAGCGGAGCTTCGGGGGGGGGGAGGGGGAGGCAGGTTTACGGTTCAGGTTCCATGAGTGGATCGTGGGTTGAGGTGGTTTTCCTGTCTCGGATCTTGAGGGGGTCGAGTTGATGATACCTCAGCCTTCACTTCTTTGGCCTGCTTTGCTGCCGGTGAAGGGGTAGACGGGCGAAAAATCATAGTTAAGTGTCGAATCGAATCGAATCGGGTAGGCCGGTGCGTGGTCCTTCGTTGATCTCTCCGGGGAAGCTGCCAGCGTGTTTTGCGGGTATGTTCTTTATTCCGGGGCCCCCGGGTTCCTCTGGTTGGCCAGCCGTTCAGAGGCCCGGGGAACCCCTCTGGCTCCTCGCTGTTTGTGGGAGGCTTGGATGATGCTCTGCGGTCGTGCTGTTGGCTCAGCCCCAGCGCTTTTAGGAACGCCGGCGAGTCCCCCGGTCTGGAGATGGTGAAGTGGCGTCCATTCTTCACGACGATCAGCTTAAAGGGGAAACCCCAGCGGTAGGTGATACCTCTTTCCTGAAGAATGTTCGTGAGGGTCTTCATCCCTTTCCTCTTTTCTATCATGGATCTTGATAAATCACTGAAGATTTGGAGGGAGATGTTTTCAATTTGGATGTCTCCTGTACTTCTGCTTGCGGCCATGATCCTCTCTTTAGTGAGTATGCATTGTACTTTACTATTACGTCCCTGCGTCGCTCTGGATCCGTTGGTTTGGGTCCCAGCGCCCTATGTGCCCTGTCCATTTGGAGATTGTGATCCGACAGGTCTGGAGCTAGTTGCAGGAAAAGATTTCGGAGGTAAGTGTGGAGACCCTCCGCAGAGACCGACTCAGGTATGTTCCTTATTCTCAGGTTTTGTCGTCGGTCTCTGTTTTCCTGGTCTTCCAGGGCTTCTCTCAGGTCTGCGACTTCTTGGCCTAGTCTTATTTCTTCATCTTCTGTTGTGTGTTGTGAACTGATTACATCGGTGATTTTGCGCTCCAGCACATCAGTGCGTTTTGTTAGTCCGTGTATTTCTGTCCTCAGACCCTCCAGCGCTGTATTCATATCCATCTGGATTTCTTTGCGCAGTTCTTTGTGCATTCTGTGAAACAGGGATTCAAAGTAGCTTTTATTCAACCCCATTTCTTGTAGTTCTGATGAGCCTGTTTCAGAAATTACATCCATTTGGGCCGCGTGGGCTGCTTCTTCGGCGCCATCTTTGGAGTCACCACAGTGTTCTATGGGGCGATGCGCGGGAGTGAAATACTTAGTTACTCCTGGTCCCTGGTTCCCTTTTGGCCGGACCGGCATCTTCCTTACAGTTGAATGTGTTGTCTGTGCGTTTTTTGTGGGTTTCTGCGTGGTCTGGATCACTCGTTCTGGCAGTTTGTTCGTGAGGGTGTTGGGAGCTCCTCAACTATCCGACCATGTTCCTTGACGTCACCGGAAGTCTCGTGAGGCTGTGAGTTTAAGGGTGGGTTTTGCGGAGAATCTTTAATCAAATTGTTGCTAGGTAGCGGGGTTCCCGAGTTATGGGATACCCCAAAGATGTACCCGGGAATTAGGTAAGATTCTCGGGCACATTGAAGCACAGTGCTCCAGCAAAATCCTACCCTGGAAACGTTCTTGCGACTCACCCCCAGGGTTCCCTGCTTCAGCCCAGGCTGGGAAAGTAAAGCAGGCATGGGGGATCAAGGTATCCCCAGAACAGTCCCGGGTCCCTAGTATAAGGTGGGATGTCCAAACCATGCCCAGTTACCTTGAACCTGGCATAAGGGTTCAGGGGGTGCTCCAGCTATGTTCAAAAGCTGCAAGGATTTTTATTGTGTGGGTACAGTAAAGTCAGGGATGTGTAGTGTGCCAGGGATAAGGCTGGTAAGAATAGGGATCACATATTTTATTCTATCCCTGACACCGGACCAGAAGACTTATACCAGTACAACACACAGACACATAAGCAAGAGAGTTTTATTAAAGCTTTTTATTTAATAAATGTGAATGCTTATAACCATGTATATCTGTGACTGTGGGATTCCAAATCCGTTGTTCCGAGAGACCAGATGGCTGCCATGCTTGGTGCCACTGGGTTTACTTGAGAACCCTGAGTTGAAAGCCTCAGGGATGCCTTGGTGTTAGACCAGGAGGAGTACTGCAGTTATACCTGAGAACATCCATCCTGGGCTAACAAAGGGCTATCCGTCAACCATTTCCCCTGCCCCAGACTCTGCAGGCCTGGGCAGCGGGTGGGATCGATATTCTAAGAGGCAGAGGTGCCAGGTTCTCTTAGCAGAATCGACTACTGGCAAATCGGTGATTGGATGGCAGGAGAATTCCCACGCACTGATTGGTTGTAGTGGTTTCTGAATCGGACTCTAAAACCTACAAGAAACCTTGCAGCCAATCAGGACATCAGATTCCAAGCGCCAAACCATCAGCGGCAAATTCAAAGATCCTCTGTGAAGAATAGACGCGAGCCGGCTTCAGAGATTTTGACTGAGAAAATGTTCTAAGTCCCGCTTTTTGAGGACGTAGCGGTCGCGGCTGGGATTGCATGCCGAATTGCGTTCCAGGACTTTCGTGAGTGCCTCCCGTCATTAGAAAGGGCTCCTACAGAGGTCGTTTGTGACAATTTTGTTTAAAGGAAGATTTTATTTGTTTGCCCCGTTCCCAGTAAGCGTGTTAACCGTGTAAATTGTGTTACTTTGTGTGTATGTCAAATGCTGAAATAAATTACAATTTATTTTACTGCTGTCTTGTTCAATCTGATGACCCCGGTAGGAAATGGTGTTAATAACCCTGGTCTCTCGTGACGCTTTCTCCTGGTTTATGTCCTACCTATCTAACCACTCCTTTTAGTGTTTCCTTCGCTGGTGTCTCCTCCTCTTCACTGCCTTTCTCTTTTGTGGTCCCACAAGGCTCTGTCCTCTGCACTTCTCACTCTACGCCTCTTCTCTTGGTGAACTAATACAATTTTTTTTAGCTTTCTGTATCATCTCTATGCTGCTGACACACAAAGTTACCTCCCCTGACCTCTCCCCCTCTCTCCTGTCCCATGTCATCAACTGCCTCTCTGCAATCTCCTGGATACCCCACCATTACCTGAAGTTTAACATTTCCAAAACAGAACTGATACTCTTTCCCCCTTCCATTGCCACCCCTGCACCCAAACTCTCCCTCACTTTCAATAACACCACAATCTCATCAATACCTCAAGTCCACTGTCTTGGTGCCATCTTTGACTGTGATCTCTCCTTCATTCCTCACATTGTCCCTCACGAAGTCCTCCCGTTTCGACCTCCAAAATATTACCAAGATGGGCCTTTTTTTCCCCACTCACAATGCAACAAAAATCATTATTCACTAATTTTGTCCTGACTTGACTACTGCAACTTTCTCCTAGTTGACATTCCTCTTGTCCACTTATCCCAACTCCAATCCATCCAAAATCTTGATGCCCCTCCCTTACATTTCAGCCATCATCCCCAAATATATCCCTAAACGTCCCCTATGTGCTGCCCACGACACCTGCATTTTCTTTTGCCTTATTACATTCTCTTACTTAGTGTGATGGTAGGGCGTAACCAGGCTATACAATAAAGGTTAAGCCCATCTGGTTACCTCTGAAACCGTGGGGTCCCTGGCAGCTACATAGCACCATAAGTCAGGGGCCATGTAAAATAAAAGCTACTAGAATGATATCAGGTGTTAAGAGTATGCATTAGAAGATGACCCTATATAAACCAAGAGGTTTTAATGGGAGTTAAGATTCCTCAGGAAGTCAAATGACGAAACGCGTAGACTCCTAGTCTGTGTCCTGTTTGAGAGATCCTGGCAGCCGGAGACCAAGCGTGACATCACATCCGCCCTTACCGCTGTGCACACCGGAAGTGTCGGACGTGAACGAGCGCACGCGCCGGAGACTGAATGCCGAGAGGATCTGGATTTTGTATAATTCCCTGTATTGTATTTTAAAATGCGAGTGCATTTTATCTCTCTTGCTACTGGTATTGTAATACAATTTGTAGATATACTACACCATGCCAATCTCTATCCTTTTTGTATGAACTGGAGGAGGGATTACCCTACGAATATTAATCATGTTGGAAGTTACAACTGAAGGTTGCTAGTTTCAGAGAGAGATAGAGTTTCTGTATTGCGTGATTTCTGGGGACAAAGTGTGAGTTCTACTATCTTACAGCCCTATAAAATACCAATATATGCATACAGGTTGCGCTATGTGATGTTCCTTTTATTTTTTCCTGGAATTACTTCCCACAAACGGGAGGCCAGAAAACCAGAACCGAGAATTTCTTCTGGGTCAAGTCAGTCAAGGGTTTGGCCAGGGTACTGTACTGGGGGACAAACTTCTTATTGTAGCCAGTGATGCCTAGGATAGCCATAACCTGCTTCATTGTTCGGGGCACTGGCTACTTGAGAATTTCCTCTACATTAGCCGGCTCCGACTTGAAATGCCCCCCACCTACTCAAAGCTCGAGGTACACTAGCTCTGCCATCCCGACTAGACACTTGGATGGTTTGAGTGTCTGCCATGCTGCCCTGATCGTTTTCAGCACTGCTACTACATGTCCTAAATGTGATTCTCAGGAGTTGCGGAACACAGCTATATTATACAGATATGCCCTCACAAAATTCTGCATCTCTGCCAGCAACCTATTGACCAGGCACTGGAAGGTAGCGGGCCATTCTTCATCCCGAATGGCATATCTAAAAATTCATATAAGCCACTCGGAGTGATTAAAGCAGACTTCTCCTACGCCTCCTGGGTTAGAGGGATTTGCCAATACCCCCAGAAAAAAAACCATGGTAGTCAGATACCTTGCCCCCACGAACTCCAATAACAGCTCGTCCATGCGGGGCATGAGTTTGGCACCCGACACTGTTTGAGCATTGAGCTGCCGGTAGTCTACAAAGAACAGAGTGGGCCCATCCTGCTTAGGTATCAGGACAACCAGTGAAGCCCAAGGACTCCGAGATGGTACTATTACTCCTAGGGCCAGCATCTCCTCTACCTCCTCCTCTATACTTCTCTTCACCTCCGCTGATACAGATTGGCATTCTTATGCAGTGGTCTCTGATCCCTGATGTGGACTGGGTGATCTGTAATATGGGTCCTGCCCGGCATATCTGGGAACAGGAACTTGTACTGTTCTAGCATAGCTCATGGCTGCACCCGCTGGGGTGCCTCGAGCTGGGGACCGATCCCTACCTGCTCTACTGTGCCCCCCACCTCCCCCACCTAGCTTCCCTTAGGAGGTCAGGCAGAGCTTGGCTCACTGGGTCCCCCATCGGTGGGCTGCAGATAGCCAGCACCGATGCCGCACTCATGAAATAGGCTTTCAACATATTAATGTGGTAAGTCCTATGTCTCCCTGTCTCCTAATCTAACTGTACAACACAGTTGCACTCATTTATCCATGGGAGTACCGAATACGGCCAGCCTAGGCAGCCATGAGTTTGTTCTGCCGATTGGGCTTCAGAACAAGCACTTGCTGCCCAGAGATGAACTCTCTGCTACGGCCGTTTTGGTCATACCAAGTCTTCTGCTTTGTCTGAGCATCCATTAGGTTAGTCTGTGCTAACCCCATGAGCCTTTGTAACCTGTCTATGAGAGTTACTACATATTGTAGCACAGAAGTATCAGTATTCTCCCCTTCCCAGCCCTCATGGAGCAGGTCAAGCGGTCCCCGGACCCTGCGACCGTATAGGAGCTCAAAAGGTGAGAACCCGCTGGACTCTTGCGGTACCTCTTGGTAGGCAAACAGCAAATGCTGTAAATGGGTCTCCCTGTTCAGCTTCTACATAGGTTTGCATCATCTGCTTCAGGGTACAATTGAACCGCACACACAGTCCGTTTGTCTGGTGGTGGTAAGGGGTAGTGTCACGGTAGACCAGGTCTTGCCAACACATTAATACCGGGATTCTGGATTGAACATAACAAGGCGGGCAAAATAAATTGTAATTTTAATTTTCGGACAAACACACATCTTCACAATTACACTGGATAAAACACTTACTGGGATGGGGAAACGAAATCAAATGTTCACAGAACGAATGACGGCAACAAAGTATCTGGACACCCCTACACGCATGCAAGTGGGTGTGTGCGATTTGAGCTGTGCGACAATCCTTGGCTAGGGGCGCAATTTGCCACCCCTATATCTCCGCCGGAAAGAATATTTTCGCAAAGTCCTTGCAGGATTCGTTCGGGAATCCCCAGCTCAAATGAATTCTGGAAGAGTGGTGCAATTCTTCGTTACGGTGTAGTTAACCCCTCACACTCCTGAGCCGCTGACGCTGTACTTGGGTGTTTCTTGGTTGATCTTAGATGAATCAGGTGAATCTGACTAGGATGGGGCTGCAGGCATTTGTATAGGGTTAAGAGCCCTATCCCTAACATACACAGCCAATCCTCCCGTGGGAACAACTTTTCCCACCTATCCGTGACTTGCCAGGAGTTCCTAAAATGGGCAGAAGTTGCTTCCTGGTCTGCTAAGAGCATGCGCCAACCTGACACCTAAGCTGCTTAGCATACCGGGCCCAGCAAGTCTGGGGTTTGGCTACCAAGTGTGAAGTGCCAAAACTTTGTACCGGGTACTTGGCAATATCCCGGCCACCATAACACCTAGGGTTTCTGAGGCTAATCAACTCTGGACTTCTCTAGACACTGGGGCACCAACGCAGCAGGGTGCCCTTTGAAGTACGGAGATGAAAAATCCCTCAGCTCATTCATCCATAACATATGGGCATGTTAATGGATTCATTGCTGGGCTCACAGGAAAGGGTTCCTGCCTTTACATTTAAAACACCATTGGAATACAGTTTATTTTTATTTGTAGGCTCTGTACTGTATGTGCAACAAATATCTAAAACTAATATGTATGTTCATGGTACATTTTTTACCAGCTGCACTCCAAAAATCAGAGTGCTAGCTCTTTCCTAGCGCAAGTTATCCACTTAATTGAAGGGGCTCAGTAATGTGGGTTGCGGTTTGACCTATAATCGGTCTGGGTTACAAGCTGGCATACAATGTTTCCGTGCTGGCTTTGACCGGTAACCGCAGGCGCGTGCCACCAATTCACCTTAAGTGGATAACGAGACGGCTGGATTCATTGTAGCTCTCAGGTACTTCAGCTAGACCGCAGACCACTTATTCAATTGACTTTGCGGTTTCGACGTCTGTGGTCTAGAAAATGATACCCATCTTCAATGCAGCCACTTACTCGCAGGCACACTTACAGATATGCAATTAGTGCTTGGCACAGCCCTAGAAGCTCCCCCTTGTGTCGCGAATACAGTTGCACATTCTCCCATTCATTCTTAACACTGCAGCTAGCTTCTGAGCTGCAAAACCGGGACAATAAAGATAGTGTAGGGGAAAACATGGCTTTATGGTGGCCATACAATTTAACCCCTTCAGTCCCAACAAGGTTTAGGGTTAACCAGGCAGGCATAATACCTTTATTATTGGCCTGGTTTACCCTTTCACAGCTACAGGTAGTACAGGGGGCTGTCACCCCTCACGCCTTCCAGAGACAGTGGAGCAATTCAGACATGAATTGTCACCTCATCGGTCAAAATCTCGCTAAGGGACCCTACTATAGAAAAAATCCCTATCAGAGCTTCTGCTACCTTTTTTAGCTTCTATGGATGAAAGTGCCACAGCCTCAGGGGTACCCGGTTGCAAAATCAACCACCGTGAGGATGTAGCGCTTCCCTGTCCTGCTAGGAACCAAAAGGGGTCCCACTATATCTACTGCTACCTGCTGGAAAGGTTCACTGATCACCAGTAGGGGGCTC
The DNA here is from genome assembly GCF_040206685.1 of Ascaphus truei. Lineage (NCBI taxonomy): Eukaryota > Metazoa > Chordata > Amphibia > Anura > Ascaphidae > Ascaphus > Ascaphus truei. The sequence continues at coordinate 195,200,091 of NC_134487.1, read as the reverse complement.
ATGGGGACCCTCACAAGGTCACCCGACTTGCCTACCCGATGGCAGGCATCACAGGAGTGGCAGAATTCTGCTAGTGCCCGCAATGCCCCCACCCAGTAGAAACGCTGCAAAGCCGGAGTCTAGTGTGAGCGCAACCCTGATGCCCCGCTAGCGGAATGGAGTGTGCTATCTGCAGTAACTGCTGCCTATACTCCCTGGGTACCACTAAGTGTCTCCTACCAGTTTACACTCTGTCTGGAGCATCAGGAGCTTGCTCCCTGTACAACCCATGGTGCCAGAGATACCGATCTGACCCACCCTCAGAGGCAGACTCAGAAACCCGAAGTCTCATGCCCTCTAAGCTGGGATCAGACTGCACTGCTTCTCTGAACGGGGCACCTAGCTCCAGCCACCCATCCTCGGTCATTAAGTCAGGGGATGGGGAAACGGGTAATTTGGAAGGGATGTCCGGAAGTACACAGTACAGACTCGGTCTGGCTTACCTGCCCGGCCTCCTCGGAGACCTCAGTAATCGGTGGTCCCAAATGCAGGGGAACGGTGATCTCCTCAGTGGGCAGGGGTACCAAAGGCTCTCCTGCCTGGGCAAGTGCCCGACTTTGGCTCCGTGTGACTGCAGCCACAGGAGCATCTTCTTCTGCAAAAGAACAGATTATGTGTCCCAGGTCGTTACCGAGTAGCACCTCAGTATCCAACCCTGGCAGGGCACCCACATCCCTTATTTCTCGACCGCCACCTCAGTCGAGAAACACCCGAGCGACCTGGATTAACTGAGGTCCCTCGTCTGGCATGGTAACCTGCATCCCTGGACCAGGGAGCAGATCCTCTTGGCTGACCATAGCAGGTTGCACCAGAGTAACGGTGGCACCGGAATCGATAAGGCTGGCAGCCTGACGATCTCCGATGGCCACTGGACACAGATGCTTCCTCCGGACGTCGTTCACTTGCAGCCCGACGGCTGCAACCTGATGCCCGTCTGTAGAAGGGGTTGGCACTGCTGCCTGGGTCTGCTGCTGGATGGCTGCTTTCTGCTCCTCGGTTGGTGCCAGTCCCACGGAGGCGACTGGTCTCGCCAATGGAGTTCGTTGCCCTGGATGGGGGTTGCTGGTACGGTCCAAGTCGGTAAACCCTGTGGGCTTGGCTGCACCTCCTCCTGTGAAAAACTTTGTCCACCAGGTCGGGACTACAGATGAAGCCTCTGCGGGCTTATCTGTCCGACTGGCAGGGGTTACCACCGGTGGTACCACCCGATTCCTATGCTGGGATCGGGAGGTCACAAACTCATCTGCCAAGGCAACTGCCTCCTCGCAGTTTGTCGGCTCTTGGTCAATGACCCATTCCCAGACTTCTGGCCGACTCCTAATAAAATTGTTCCCGAAAGATGAAGTTGAGCAATTCTTTGTGGGTATTCTCTTTGACCCTCTCTACCCACCGGGTGCCCCGGTGGATTATCCGTGCCATGATGTCCGTATGGGTGTCTCGGGCGGTATTGTCCTCAGACCTGAACCTCTCCCGATAGGTCTCGGGATTGATCCGATACCGCCTAAGCAGAACATCTTTCACGTATTCATAGTTCTCATCCTCCTCGGACTGGATCTGCTCAAATGCCTCCTGTGCCCATCCACTCAGCTGTGTGGACAGGTACTCCAGTCAGTCAGTGGGAGAGAGAACCGCCGGCACTGTTTTTCAAAGCACCTCCGGTATCCATCGAGATCACTGGTACCGCCCACAAACTTTGCAAAGCTGTGGTGAGATACCTTGGGTGGACGGTATTGAGCGTTGCCCCCGCTGGTTACGGAAGATGCCGGGGGGTGAAGGATGGTTTGCATCATTCTTATTTTATCCTTTGTGGTTGCTCCTGGACCCAGGATCGCTATCATAGCTGCAAGGCCACAGTGGAGTGAGCCAGAGTCCCCGAAGCCACGGGTACCCCCTGAGCCACCGGGGTGACAATGACCGGTCCCCTGGATTCTGTTGCGCTGCTCTCATGATGGGCAACGGCCACTACCGGGTTGGCACTGGTAGGGGCGTCTTCATGCCCTTCCAGTATCGCATCCAGCTCAGCCTTGCTGTGCCCCTCAGTCAGCAGGCCGAGTGTCTCACACCGGGCAGCCATGGCTGCAAGGTCCCAGGACTGATACCTTCCTGATCTGGAAGCCATCTTCGCCTTCTGGCACTAAACTGAGTGACACTAAAAAGTGGGATTTCCTGCTTTGTGATACGTGTGTCCGACACTACTTGTTTTGAGAGCTTGCAATCTACGAGTTCGTCTTTGTGCTATCAATCCCTACAGGAACTTAGAGCCCAAAGCCTAACGATCCCACCACTGCCACCAGAAAAAAAGCCTGTCATGGGAGACCAGGACTTTTAATACTTTTGATACCAGGATTATTCACTATGCAAAACACAGTAGTGGAATAAAAGGTAGTTTATTCAGGTAAACCCGCGTACACACAATGAATACACAAAATACAGGCGAAAAACACACTGAGGCACTGGAGGTGAAATCTGGGCTAAAATAGGAGCAGGACGCCTGCTTCGGTAGACTTACCCTGACCGGGATATACACCTAGGCTTCCTGGTCCTCTTTTCGTCTAGAAGCTCTAGCTGCAACCTCTTCGTTCTAAAATGAGAACTTGGACTTCGCGTCTGACTGGGCCTTCAGCTAGACAGGCTTTCTTAGCTCAAAAAATGAAGCTGGTTGCTCTGCTATTCGTAACAGAGCAACTTTGAAAAGCCTGCCTTCGCATCACCGGCTCAAGTCACATGATTGTCTGTCCAGTTGCGGATCGTAATTCGGAGTGAATGGGAGATAGGGATTGGCCAAACAGAAGAGCGTCTATGGGGGCCATTGCCAGACGAGATGATCCATACTGAAGTTCCACAAGGGCGAATTAGATGGCGCCGATTTTCTGTCGAAAACCGTTTAGTTTTAGGTTTGTCTGCAATCACAGCAGGGGGCCCTTGGTACCTAAACCCCACCCAGACACTGCCCTTTATTTTTCCTCCTCGCAAATCCTGGAAAACCGCATGGAAATTGGGGCCTACGTGCCCAAGTATGGCCCCCCACTTCACCAGCCTTGAAAAATGTATGTCCAGCAGGGGACATGGCTCTGACCTGGCCACCTATGTTTAGTTAAGGTGTACTTCAGCCCCCGTACTACATGCACAATACGACTACTTTCACATATAATAAAGAGTTACATTTTTACATGGTTTTGGGAAATACATATACTGTATGCAATACAGTGGCAAAACCACAGTGCCTTACAATAACCCCAGGGTTACCCACAGTAACCCTGAAGAGAACAGACATCAGAACAGGCTTGACCTTTATTTTTAACAGCGCTGCTGCCCATTTCGTCATACCCACCAGTTCTGCCCCACATATGTAGTGCAGATTTTTGTTCCAGAATTGCACCCCATCTGTGAATCCCTCTACACTGTGAATCTTTATACAAGAGATCATCACCATGTAAATCTCTATATACTATGTTTATTTGTGTACACTGTCTTGTACAAGTAGAGTAAATGTACTTGTTTATAGGGTTTCTGGGATGGCACTTTTCATAACGAGTGAGCTTCTCAATTTTGGGAACCTCCCAAACCTTATGAGCCAATGATAGAGTAACCCGTTCAGAGTCTAGACTCTTATAATCACTTTTATTCTTAAAGGATTCTCGCATTTTATATCCAGACTGGAATACACAGCTTGGAAACTCTGTTTTTCTGTGACCATTTAAATTCAGGCTACACCCACATTAAAATGCGACCTTAACATATTAAGCAGTATCTTAGCACACTAGGGTTACTGATACAGAACTGTGATCTCCCTACTGACCGGTGAGGAAGAGAAACTGTCTCAGAACAAGCAGGAGGAGCCAGAGCCATTATAATTAAGATCAGAGATGTATCCTGACTGCAGACAGGCACATAAAGGTCATGGGTCACTTTATTTTAGATATCATTGCCCCCCCACCCCCCCCCCCCCCCATTTAGTAGAAGCCTGTTTTTTTTACAGGTTGAGTCTGTGTTAGAAAGGTTAATCTGGTAATTTAGATTGTATATACTTTAATATCTTCTCCCTCCTCCAGCCATCTACAACTTCCGAGCGGCGCAGGAAGCGGAGCTAACCCTGCAGGTGGGAGACACAGTGCAGATCCTGGAGACTTATGAAGGTGAGCACTTCCAGCACTCCAGGGTGCTGGATCCTGAGCTGTGCCTATCATGAGGTACCAGGCACTCGCATCACTCTCAATGACAGGCGTGTGACCAGACATGCAAAAGTGAACAGGTCACGGCATGCTAAAACCAGCCCTGCATTGTGAATGATGTGGGCCCTGATCTTGTCTCTTTTTTAGGTTTATGTCAGAGAGTAAATAAAAACACAACCTCTGCGCTATACCCCTAATACTGTGATATGAATGTGTGTAGAATACAATAGTAGTGATATTAAATCAATACATACACAAATAATAACACTTAAGTAAATATTGGTGTGATTAGTGACCACCTCTAAAAATTCGGAAGGCCTGCAGCCAGGAGGTCACAAGGATTGTCCAGATCCTTTGTTGGTCCTTAAAGAAAAAATTGTCCTCCTCGGTGCTGTACTTCCTAGATCGGTGCTCAGTGTAATATGTAAAAAAAATAACAAAAGAAAACAGTGTATAGCAGAAAGAAGGGGTGCCCCCTGAGGGGTAGGTGTGTGTCCCACAAAACAGTGTATAGTAACATACTGTGTGCTTGTTCAATATTTTCCTTTGGGTAAATACCCCATCGATTACACAAAAGAATGACAGTAGACAAATGCTAAAAATCAGACTACAGTTGTTTGAAGACAACAAACAGGAGAGATGTACGTAGGGTATAAAGTATTAGAAAAGATCACCTTCAGTGTGAATAGTAAATAATTTCACCCTTTATGCAGTGCACATGAATGCAAACATTAATTGGGATTTTTAGAAAACTCACACTTCACTGATGTTCTAAGATGTAGTCACCAGTTGATGGTGAGTGGGTACAGTTAATAAGAAGTTATCTCGATTATGAGAAAAGAGAAGAACATAGTACAGATCCACAAGAAACTAAAATGTAATAAAAAATATAAAATGGAAACCAGAAGTGTCACTCACAATGTCATTCATCCTTTAAATGCTTTATACAATAATTAACCAGGTTGTAGGTTGCCTGGATAGTCCATTTAGTTGAATTCCTCCGGTCTCCAATCACTCCGGTTGGGCTTCCGCCGCAGGGCTCCAACTGACAGTCCTGTCGGCATCCATGTGTAGTCTATGTAGCCCAGCGTCAGCAGGGCAAAAAACTCTTCTTGATCTATCTCTGCTCTGCTCGATGCGATGTCACGTGCACTGTCTCCAATCCTGCCTGGCCAGCTCACAGGGGCACTGCCTCTCTCTGCGCTCACAAAGCGCTCTCTAGCACATTAGTTCTTTAGAGAACAAGGCAGCAGGCAGCCGTAGGTCAATAAGAACGGCAGCAACAACAAGGCTCTCGGCAAATAAAGGATGTGTAACAGAAAACACCCTACGCGTTTCGTAAGCAATGGCTTACTTCCTATGGGGCATAATGATCAAATGAGGGAAGATGTATCCTTATAAAGTCTCTTCAATTAGAAAACATGGGAGAAAACAATCCACGGTGAAGGGAAATTAACCCTTAGAGTGCTAAAAACAGAATCCATGCCTGGTGACTATAGCTACAGAACGGCTCAAACTTTCAAGCACATAAATGCAGCAGGTTTCAACGTGCATTTGTAAGAGCACTGCTATCATTCACCTTGCATGGGTACTGTTTCAAACATAGGAGTTATTGAACTTTACATTACATGGATACATATTTGACTAATTAACAATATACACCATAGATAATGGCTAATAGAACATTACTGAGAGGATATACAGATAATTATTTTAGCATAGTTAATATTATGCCATAAATAATGGTTAATGAAGCAAAGGAGCGCGATGGGTTAAACAGAGGGAAAATATGAGATGGTAGACCAAAATAGTCTAAAGTGATCAAGTGGGATGTATATTCAATAACAAAATTGCAACATACAGATATTTACAGTGTGGGTATAGCGCAAAGGAACAAACTCATTCCTTCAGGAATGAGCCTAGATCAAAGTCTAGGTTGAGCTGTAGTTGGGATGGGGTGTTAAGGTGGTAAATCCAGAAAGTTTCCCTTCTGGAAATTTGAACAATTTGGTTTTCCCCCACACCCCCCCCTTCCCCCCTCCCTCCTATTGGGATTAGGACACTCGATTCCTATGCATTTAATACCAGGGGGATCTTGATTATGAATTTGCCTGAAATGATCCGAAACACTGTGTTTTAAACCTTTCTTTATGTTGTCAATATGTTCCCAGAATCTCTTTTTTAACTGTCTACTTGTTCTTCTGAAGTACTGGAGCCCACAGGGACCCTCCAGTACGTAAATTACATAGGTACTCTTACAGTTTGTAAAAGATTTAATTTCGTACTCTTTATTGGTTACGTTGGAGATGAAACAACTACTGCTACTAATACTAAATTTACAAGCATTGCAATTGGTACAAATATTGTAACCTTTTAATTGACTGGACTAAGTCAGTTCATCTAACCATGTAGTTCCAGCATTTGGAAAGATGGTCCGTGGGGTCCAAAACGGAGCACAGCTGTGATGAAAAATGGGGGGCTACAACCAGCAAAAATGGTTAAAAGACTTTATTGAATGGTAAGTGAGGGGTACAGAACTACTCTGACGCGTTTCGGGAACAAATCCCTTTGTCAAAAGTACTCTGACAAAGGGATTTGTTCCCGAAATGCGTCAGAGTAGTTCTGTACCCCTCACTTACCATTCAATAAAGTCTTTTAACAATTTTTGCTGGTTGTAGCCCCATTTTTCATCACAGCTGTGCTCTGTTTTGGACCCCACGGACCGTCTTTCCTCTTCAATACTGGTGTGATGCACGCATCTAACATGGGTGAGCTGCTACAAAAGTGAGTACTACATTTGTGTTACTCCAGGACTGTTGTTTCAGTGAGATGATAGACATGACCCTTATGGTATATATATAGGTCTGTCACCGTTTTAGAGAGACTTATATACTGTCCTATTCATTAAGGAGTCATATACACACAGGTTTTATGAGTCTCGCGTAGCTTTAATTAGAGCTCCATCCCCTACTCTAAGTGATTACTACATTTGAACTTTATGCATGTGTCCATTCTGCTGCTGAGCCCTGATATTTGGGACTAGTTCCCTTGCACTTAGTTCCAACATTTGATTTCTTGAAGCATCTTGGCACCAGTGTCTGCTTCAAATTTTGGAGCTCTCCTAAAAATTATCTGGGGATTAGCTGGGAGGATAGTTTTTAATTTGACATCCCTTAGGAGAATATTCCAATGTTTTTTTTTGTTTTTTTAACCATCTTTTTTATTTCTGAGGCCATGAGATTATAATCTGTAATGAATGGGATTTTGGAATTAAATGTATCCATATCATTGTCTTCCCTTTCTCTTTTTGTTTTTATTAATTCTTCTCTATTGACTTTTTCTACTTTTTCACATGCACTAGATATATGGCCTTTCTTGTACTTCCTATCATTGGATGTAGTTGATAATTCATTTGCCTGTTCTTTAATTACCTCATTTTGTGAGCAATTCCTCTTTATATGTATAAATTGCCCTTGAGGTATATTGCATATCCAGCTAAGGTCGTGATGAACTGTTGCCAGGAGATAATTGTTTGCATCAACATCCTTACAGAATGTTTTTGTGTGAAAACCTCCTTCTAAAAAGATATTTAGATCCAAAAAATGAACTGACCTAGCATCACTCACAGATGCGAACTCTAAATTTAAATGGTTCAGATTAATATACTCAATGAATTTGGCTAGATCCTGCGTCGTGCCATCCCAAATGAATAACACGTCATCTATGAAATCACCAGAGCACCAGATTCACACCAAAGGGATTATGGGACCAGATATAATCCTCCTTTCACATTCCCATGAAGATGATGTTAGCATAACTTTGTGCGAACCTGGTGCTCATTGCTGTTCCACAGACTTGCAGGAAATAGCTTCACTCAAAGCAGAAATAATTATGCTCCAAAATATAAAGGATAGCATCTATAAGGAAGTCATCTTGCTCGAGTATTCTCTGGATGGCTGTATGACCTAACTGGTGCTCTATAACAGTATATAGGAATGTTACATCACAAGTCCTCTAAATATATTGGTGTTGCCATTGAATATCTTTGATTGTCTCTAGTATGTGAGTTGTATCTCTAAGATTTGATGGTAATTTAGAGACATACTTCTGTAGAAATTTTTTTATATATTGTGAAATGTTCGAAGTCAATGATTTAATCCCTGAAACTATGGGTCTGCCTGGGGGTGTGTGTGATGTTTTTATGGACCTTTGGTATGAATAGAATATCGGCACCAAAGGATCTTTAGAATCTAAAAAAATCCTATTCCTTGTCTGTCAATGTTCCACTGTCCAAACCCCTTTTCAAAAAAAATTCTTAACTGTACCAGGATGTCACCTGTAGGATTCTTTTTCAATTTATGGTAAATTCTTTCATCTCCCAAAAGTCTATCTGCTTCATTATTGTATGAAGCGTTTATGGGATGAATGATATTGTGAGTGGCACTCCTGGTGTCCGTTTTATATGTTTGATTAAATTTTAGTATCTTGTGAAACCTGCTGCATTTATGGGTTTGAAAGTTTGAGCCGTTCTGTAGCTATAGTCACCAGGCATGGATTCTGTTTTTTGCACTCTAAGGGTTAATTTCCCTTGACTGTGGATTGTTTTCTCCCATGTTTTCTAATTGAAGAGACTTTATAAGGATGAATCTTCCCTCATTTGATCATTATGCCTCTGAGGAAGTAAGCCATTGCTTACAAAAGCATAGGGTATTTGCGGTTACACATCCTGTATTTGCCGAGAGCCTGATTGTTGCTGCCGTTCTTATTGACCTACGGCTGCCTTGTTCTCTAAAGCACTAATGTGCTAGAGAGCGCTGTGTGAGCGCAGAGAGAGGCAGTGTCCCTGTGAGCCGACCAGGCAGTATAGGAGACGGTGCGCGTGACGTCATCACGTAGAGCAGAGTGGAGGTAGATCAAGACAAGTTTTTTGCCCTGCTGACGCTGTGCTACATGGACTACACATGGACACCGAAGGGACTTCAGTTGGAGCCCTACGGCGGACGCCCAACCGGAGAGATTGGAGACCAGAGGAATTCAACTAAATGGACTATCCAGGCAACCTACAACCTGGTTAATTATTGTGTAAAGCTTTTAAAGGATGAATGACATTGTGAGTGACACTTCTGGTTTCCATTTTATGTTTTATTACAGTTTAGTATCTCGTGGATCTGTACTGTGTTTTTCTCTTCTCTCTCTCATCATTGAGACAACTTCCTATTAACTGCCCACTCACTATCAACTGGTGACTACATCTTAGAACATCCGTGCAGTGTGAGTTTTCTAAAAATCACAATTAATGTTTGCATTCATGTGCACTGCATAAAGGGTGAAATTGTTTACTATTCACACTGAAGGTGATCTTTTCTAATACTCTATACCCTACGTTCATCTCTCTTGTTTGGTGTCTTCAAACAACTGTAGTCTGATTTTTAGCATTTGTCTACTGTCATACTTTTGTGTAATCGATGGGGTATTTACCCAAAGGAAAATATTGAACAAGCACACAGTATGTTACTATACACTGTTTTCTTTTGTTTTTTACATATTATACTGAGCACCGATCTAGGAAGAACCGCACAGAAGAGGACAATTTTTTCTTTGTCAGAGAGAAGATAAAGTAGGGGGCATAAACAAAATGCTGATATGGCGTATCACACCCAAAACTGGCATTACTTCTGTGAAAGCTGTAAAAATTGCAACACAGGCTCAGATTATATCAAGCAAGTTTATTCATAATACTTACAAGTGCGCACAGGGAGACAGCTTTGCAAAAAAGCTCTCTAGCAAGGTTACATCTGCAGGGTATTTATACACCAAGGTAAACAACTACGCCCGCTATATGAGGTGACTTATATGTCATGGACAATAACTAAAACTAGAGAAAAACAACCAAAACATTTTATGTAGGCACTTATCTATCTTTATAACCTCTCATTTCAAATGTCACTAAACATTAGTAACAACTGCTGAAAAACAACTTAGCCAGTACAAAATGGCTGCTTAGATCCTAGTGCCCCCTCCTTGAGACCCCCCTATATCACACTTTTACAGTCCCCACTTTTTTATTATTAAAAACACTTGTTTTGAGAATTACTGGCATAATGCTATTGTAGAGGCGCATAGGGTTGCACTGTGGTGCGCTCCAGCATTTGATATTCTATAGGAGTCTCATAGTCTTAGTAAAAAATAGGAAGTGGGTATGACCATTACCTCCCCTAGCAATTTCCACTGGCTCTGTGACCAGAATATTCTCCAGAGTTAGATCGCCGTTTTCTTCTTTCTTCAGGGAACTGCTGTCAGTCGGCCTATTCTTCACCTGAAAGGACGGCCATCAGATTGGTAGATGGGGTAACACATTTGTGGATCAGGCCTTTGCAGCAGGTGACACACACATATATCATGACAAGTACAACCAACATACACAACAAGGCATTCATCAGTTTTGCTCTCAGTGATCCAAGCCATCCACAAGCCCCAAAGGATCCCACTCCATCTCCTCCTTTCCTCGGTCTTTTCTGTATCTCTCCTATCTTCTCTAGATCATGTTCAACCTTACCACTCTGATCTTGGATAAACACACAACACTGTTCTTTGACTAGCACAAATGCCCCCCTTTGAGGCTAGCACATAGTCTAGAGACATTCTATTCTGTAGTGCCATTAATCTAATCTGAACCTGTTCTTGGTTAAGTGAGTTAATAGTTAAAGTGGTGTGATTGAGAACGTCATCTAATACATCTGTAAGCATGTTGAATTTATCATAAAGTAAGCCCACTCCTACACTTGGAAACAGAGTAACACAAAATTGTTCCTTCTAAAGACTACTTTTTAAACCTTGTGTAGACTTGCTCAGTGTGACAGTGTCCCTTCTATTTCTGAGTCGACCTGTGGGTAATTCTTTGGTTATAGTAAATGATGGTATGATAGTACCCAAATAGCAAGATCCTGTCCAAAGGGTAATACTCTATTGGCCCATTTTCCACAAAGCCAATATACTCCTCTGAGTAAACTTTAATCTTTGCAAACATTTTTTCAAAAAATAAAAATAGAAAATATAATAACTTAAAGTTCAGTTCGTTTTGCTGCTTGAGGTCTGGAATTTCCCAAAACCTTTCTCCCACAATGGTTAGTGGTCAGGGTTTATTATGCAGGTAAAAACACTAATTTGTAGATGTAGACAGTGCTAGAACAAATTTCACATGGGTGACATGTATACAGGATGAGAGTTCTGCTACCCTTACGGCTGTATTGGTAGTAAGAAGGATCTGAAATGGACCTCTCTACCTTGGATGGAGAGCGTTTTTTCGTAAAAAGTACTTTACTATTACCAAGGCGCCTTCCTCTAGATAGTGTTGTTTCTTGTTGTCACATGTCAATTGGGGAGCTTGTACCTGGGAATGGAGGAACTTAAGCAATTTCACATAATAGACACTGATTCAATTGTCTGTTAGAGCATGATCATGCAACAACAATGCTAAGGTTCCTGGATTCACCATAGATCTATCCATTAGAATTTCATGTGGTGTTAATTTAGTCTTTCCTTGTGGGGTACTCCTTATAGATATAAGCGCCTAGGGGATCACATTTACTGATCTTATTTTTCAGAACCCCATTGGTCCTATCAACCTTTCCCGCACTCTGAGGTGGTACTGACAATGCAAATGATACACGATACCTAAAACGTTTGCCAGATCCTGGACTATAGCACTGAGCGAGCATCCGCATGATGGCAGGAGTATCACGGAAAACAATATCAATGCAAACCATGTGCCATGTGAACAATATATGACAAAGGATGATGGCATTTAAAACATTAGCGGCTAAAATGTTGGTTGCTTGTTCTGCAGCAAAATTATATATATATAATGCAGCGATTTTGACAATAGCTACTGCTTATGATGTTCAAAGTGGGACCCCTTTGGAGAGAAAATGAGAAAATGGTCAAAAGTTATAAAATACATCACATTCAGTCAAATTTACAGTAGACAAATGATTTTGTATAGGTCTCCACACTAATTCCCTATACTGTACTCTTTGCGAAGCACTGAGCATATATAATGAATACAATAATTTCAGAACCTGCTGATGTCCTTGGGCTGGACAGATAACGGCTTTTCAGTATTCCGAATATTAATTGCTGGTTTCTAACATACACTGTTACATATTGAGCAGTTCAGAGTTTAAAATGGAGCTTCTCCCATAGCCCATAGCAGACTAAGTTTAGCATTGCATCCCAAAAATATATAAAATAAAAACCCCAGAACATTGTAAAGGGGGAAGATACATTCCTAACATAATTTAAACAGTGTTTGTATTTACTGGTTACACACAAATGGAAAACAGAACACAGACACAAAACAAACAGCATTTCACACTTCTCTCATACACAGCCAACCAACTTAACTACAAAATAACTAGAAAACACATTCTTTCACCTACAGCAGGGGGGCGCAAACTTTTTTCCCTGCGCCCCCCTGACGGCTATCCCCTCACTCCCGCGCCCCCCCAACCCCAACTTACCCTCGCACCGGCATAATGACGTCACGTTGCCATAGCAACGTGACGTCACATGACCTCGCAGCGTCATTTTGACGCCGCGTTGCCATGGCGACGCCGGGAGGAAGCCGCCGGAGCCACTGGTAAGTATGGTTTACAGAGGCCCTGCAGCTCCCCCGGCACTTAATTTAAGTGCCTTCGGGAAGCGCGCGGGGCCTCTGTAAACCCCGCGCCCCCCGTTGGCAGTCTCACGCCCCCCCTGGGGGTCGCGCCCCACAGATTGCGCACCGCTGACCTACAGTATACTGATAGATAAGAAAACAAAACAGTTTGATCCTGCAAACTAAGTTAATAAAAATTCCCTTCTCTTCTCTTATTATCATATGTAACCTACTTTTAAACCTATTTCTCTCTCGTTCTCTCGTTCTCTCGTTCTCTCTTCTTTTCTGGTTTTAAAAATGTATCGTCTGGCCAGAACGAATAAATCCTTAAAATTTACCAGTGACGAGGCTTAAAAAATGGTAAAGATCAAATGATCTTCCCACATATGCCCATTCTTTGAACTTCTCTCCATGAGCACTTCAACTCTCCGTTGCCTAGTGTTAATTAGTTTGTGTTGTAGTGGGGGTGTACACCTTTAAAAAATAATCTTCAACTCAAGCAATTAATTATATTCTTATTTTTGTAAGAACTTGCAAGTTCCTGGATAGTAATTTTGTATACTTATAATAAACTGGCGTTCCCATTATTCAACTCTCACACAAAACTTACACACAGATGGGATTCACTCAGGTACACTTCATTAGCATGTTCAGGTCCGAAGCTTCGATCAGCCGGGAAATACCAAGCATAAACTCTGCTACAAAGCCTCATGAAAATCCGGAGATTTTATGTTACCATAAACACACAGGGATTACTCAATAAAACAGCCCTTTTCAACATATTTCACCTTACAACCCTAATTTTCCCTACCTGGAACTTATACACAAGGCGTATTCCCCCCTGAGATTTGCAATACTGGCGGGGAAGACCAATCTGTTGAGAATAATGGGGGAACCAATGGACTGTGACCTTGGTTTCCTCTCTGGTTATCTTTCTTAGGGCTCTGCAATTACTGGCAAAATGTCCAGAATCTTTACAATTATAACACTTTCTGTCCCTTCCTTGATCCCTATCCTGTGACACCTCCTGAGTCCTATCATATACTCTACTTTTGTTAACCGGTCTATTCTGAGAAAAGAACACAGTTTGTGCCTAAACAAATTTTGCTTCCTGAGCCTTTTCTTTCTTAGCTTCCCTGCTCCTTTGCATTCTCTACCACAGTAGTGATTTCTGACAATCTTTTATATGTCCACCAATACACACAGTCTCTACTTCCATAAAAACCCCTCAATACCTACTTCCTTAATACCTTCATATGCCTTGATTATTTACAATAACCTATCGGCAAATTCACTTGCTGTTTCTTTTAAATTCACTTACTGTTTCTTCCTTATTCACTTGCTATTATGTTAATTTTTGTCCAGTCAATGGTTAAAGTAAATGCAGCAGTTATAACACCATTTTAGGGGGTCTAATATAATTTGCAGTTCCTATGTCGGGAAACTCCTACTCCTCAACAGAATTGCTTTTGACCCATTTTAACCTAGGGTATGTTTCCCTGTGGGATTCGCAATACTTGAGACTCCCTGAGCTTCTCAATCCCACAGAGAAAGACCCCTCTCTCAATTAAACATTTACGCAATAGTACAGTTAAAAGTGCCTTCTACTGGTCAACAAAATATATTTTCAGTGTCTCCTTCTGTTCTCTGCATCCATTTTTTTTATTATATACCTGCAGATGATCCATATAGTGTGCACACTTCCTCTAACGGTGACCCTTTGTTCGGATGAGAACTTTAGTTCCACACTGTTATCCTGTTACAATAATCAATGCCAATTGATTATGTACAATCCTGTATTATGATCAACGCCAATTGATTATGTACAATTTCTTTTGGTATGTTATTGATTTAAACAGAGTAAATATACAATCCAGGACCTGTCGTGCTCAGAGTAAAACCAAAGGTACCTCTTTTCGGAGTCTCCTTACCAAAACACAAGTGTGTCAGTCTGAGGACCGTAATTTAAAAGGGGTTATGCTGCACTCCACAATGAATAAATAAATGCATACAGTTTACCGGTGCTGCTGGTTCAAGGAGGTACCTGTCTGGTATATTCCAAGGCAATACTCAGGAAGGAAGGATCCAACGCTCCACGGTTTTTTAAATAAAGTAAATTTATTTTAAAAAACGTGGAGCGTTGGATCCTTCCTTCCTGAGTCTGAGGACCGTCCCATAATCATATTTTCTCATCATAACAATACCAAAGCTTAAACCTCATCAGCGGGACTCTTACCCAGCCCTGGTAAACCTTATACTTTAAAATGGATACAGAAGAACCTTATAACAGATATAAATGAATATACTCACTTGATCATTTGGATCCCGTCACTCAGATAGGTCACCCTTCAAGATAGATCTCTCTAATCACTCAAACATTTAAACTATAGGCTTTTTTAGAAAAGGAGCCTTACCTTAATTCATGAGACATCTCCAGTTTGAGTGATTGAGGAGTCCAGTCTTTTCGGGTTTCCTGGTTCCGAGATGTTGGGATCCCGGATGAATCCCAAACTGGGAAAGCTGTAAAAATTACAACACAGGTTCAGAATATATCAAGCAAGTTTATTCATAATACTTACAAGTGCGCAATGGGAGGCAGCTTTGCAGAAAAGCTCTCTGGCAAGGTTACATCTGCAGAGTATTTATACACCAAGGTAAACAACTACGCCCCATATATGAGGTGACTTATACGTCATGGACAATAACTAAAACTAGAGAAAAACAACCAAAAATCCTTATGCATGCACTTATCTATCTCTATAACCTATCATTTCAAATGTCACTAAACATTAGTATCAACTGCTAAAAAACAACTTGGTACAATAACAAAGTACGTCAGGGTACATCTTATCACTATACTTCTGTGCAACAATAGAATACGTCTTATTCTTATTTGTATCAGTATAGTTCTGGGCATTGAGCCATAAGCACAGAGTGAAATCTCCTGTCAGCGAAACTCATCCTTTCAAACAAACAAACACATTCTTTCACACAGAAATGGTCATGACAGACAAAATGGCTACTTAGATCCTAGTGCCCCCTCCTTGAGACCCCCCTATATCACACTTTCACACTTGCCATTCAAGTTAATGGTGATCTCTACCCCGGTCCGGCATTGACTTAAATGGTCATATCGAGGTGCGATACCCACATCGTGCCTTACTGAATCCCGACAAATGAGTCAAGCGAAGAGGGAAGGAGTTGCGGACTCTCTGACAATGTAACAAACGGGAAAGCGAGAAGCCAGGCCTGCAGAGCATACAGACTGATATAGGGGGATTCAGATCCAGCGCAGGGAGTAAGGGGATCCCTGACCCACAGAGCTTACAGTCTAACAGATAATAAAGGGGGCATCTCTGTTCTGAAAAGCTTACTACCTATTTGCTAATTGACATTAATATATATATATATATATATATATATATATATATATATATATATATATCATACACATAGATGAATACCGCATCAAACAACCAAAAAATAAATGCACTGTCTAAACCAAAACAGAAAATAACAGAAAAAATATCTGCTAGGCGGTGCTAGAGGAATAAAATAAATATGTAAACACAGAAAAAGAAACCTCTCAAAAAGCACTCAGACTAATATTGCAAATAATAATAACAATAAATTTATTGAATCAAAATATAAAGGAAAACAAAAAACAGCTGTCTGAAACTCTGCCTAACTGGACTCAAAAAATTATCATGGGACAGAAAAAATAAATAAACCAAAAGGACTAACTCACATAAGAAAAAAATATGATGAACAAAACCTCAATAAATGAAACCACTATGGGGACCAAGTACCGGCCGGTCATATAGAGGAGATAGTGAACAATAAAACCCATTAGAGACAGAAAACTCTAAAGAAAAAAAATGATTGTGGTTTTATACCACCAGGAAAGGTATAAACATAACATGGATAAATATACCAAGCATACTATGCTAGTGTGTGGGGCACTGTGATGTAATGACCTACTGTAATAACATGGAACTATAAATATAGCACATAACAGAAAACATAAAGGTACTTCAGTGACCCAAACACAAACCCAAAATAGGGACATATACAGGAGAGAGACTCATATACTTCAAACCAGTATGATTACTGCATGATAACGATAGTATATTACATACAGGAGCTGAGTATACTTTTTGCATATACTATCGTTATCATGCAGTAATCATACTGGTTTGAAGTATATTTTTTTTTAAAAACGGGAGCCACGGGAAAACCGCGTTATAACCGAATCGCGATATAACGAGGCGCGTTATAACGGGGTTTAGCTGTATATATATATATACACACATATGTATATGTGGTGTGTGTTGGAGTTAGAGCGTGCTGGGAATGTGTGTGTGTTACCTAATTCAAAAATGAATACAGTGGCGGCCGAGCTGACTCTAATGCGTCTGCCACCGCAGTGCGCATGCAATAATCGGGGTGACGCGGCTTTTCCGCGCGTCACTGTGGCGCCGGTGTCACGTGGCGCGCCCGCTTCCCCGACATCCCCTGAAGGCTGAAGCGGGGTAAGCGGGGTTACGGGGAAGATGCAGGGGCAGAGCAGGAGCAGCCAGGGGGTCAGGAGGGGAGAGGAAGATGCGCGCGAGGGGAGGGGAGTGCAGGGAAGAGATGCGGCTGGCGCGCGGCCAATTTCGGCGCCAGCCGAACTAAGCCCCGGGAAATTACGGGCAAATGTTAGAATGAAAGTGGCCGCAGCAGTAGACGATACCGTTCTGTGGCTTATGAAATGCTTTTATTTGTGCAAGCATTCAGGATACACTGATCTCTTCTTCCGGCGGTGTTACAATCATTGTAATCATTGTAACACCGCTGGAAGAAAACATAAGTGTATCTCGAAAGCTCACACAAATAAAAGCATTTCGTTAGACACAGAACGGTATTGTCTACAGTATTCATTTTTGATTATTACACTCGGCTAACACGGTACAGATACCTCTACATCTATATCTATATATAGCAAATGGAAATATTACTATATGCTCATTTGCATGTCTTAGACAAGTCTGCGACCCTGCCTTTCACCATTATCACCCTGCACACAGTGCTTCCACTTGCAGTGGAAGCACTGTGTGCTGGGTGATAATGGTGAAAGGCAGGGTTGCAGACCTGTCTAAGACATGCAAATGAGCATATACAGTAGTAATATTTCCATTTACTATATGCTTTACTGTGGAGGGGTTTTGTCACTTTTTTTACCCACCATAACTTAACTAAGTGTGTGTGTGTATAAGTGAGATTATATCGAGCACTTTATATGTACTTATATTACACTGGAATTGCATACTGTATCATCGCCGTTTTTCCCTCTGGAGTTACTTGTGTGATTACATATCACATTACCATCTGCCCAATCTCCCCACATTGAGTTAGTCCCTTGCTCATTGTGTGTCTGTTACCAACAGGTTTTCCTCCTCCATTGAGTATCAGCTTGTGATGGTATTTTTTTTTTTTTTTTTAAATAAGCATTATTGTTTTTATCCTACTTATTTTTATGTTTTTATATTCATCTCATATTGTTTATCTTAATAGGGGCATTTACTATCTGGTATAATAAATTGTTTATAATATTGTTTTTTTGCACTTTTATTTCTTTTGCATTATTGTTATTTTAGATTTGGAAAATCTTTGTTGGGCCTGCATATTTCCTTTAGTCCCTTGCAATACAATTTTTTGTCTTTATAAACGTTGTTCAATTAATTCCACTGATTATTATTCACTATTCTAAATTAAGCGCTGTTTTTTTTTATTTTGAGTGTGTGTGTGCGCACAGTGCCACCTTTTGCTTCAAAACCATATAACAGGGTTCCCTGTAAGCTTTTGCTTGTTGCATTTCACAGCTTTGAGCACAGCCTAGGTTAAGATGCATAGCCAGTGCCATGGAACAAGTAAGCCCATTTTTGCTCTCACTGTTCACCCTCCCCCCCTTTGTTTGCAGCTTCTGCCTGTCAGTTTCTTATTTTCAGCTGCATGTAGTGTACACACATACACACACACACACACACACACACACACACACACACACACACACACACACACACACACACACACACACACACACACACACACACACACACTGTGCCTGTGTGATATGTTACAATGTTGCATTCCCTGCCTCTGGGCATGTAATCAGTGAGTTGCTACAGCAGCCTCTGAGATCTCTCCTATTCTGCCCTCCCCCCTGTTTTGCTGACAGCCTGTCCCAAGACTATTCCTTTTACCCAGATTCCCCTACACTTCCTTTTAATTCCAGACTTGGCTGAGTGAGTACCTTCCTGTCACACTCCCATGGCAAGGCCATCTCTTTCTACCTGCCCTCATCTACAAACTCACAACTACACATCAACAAGTACCTGTATTCTCTGCTGCTTTTCCAATAAAGTGAAGGAAATATTATAGGACTTGGTGTGATTTGGAAAGTGGGCTGAGTTAAGCTATCTGGAGCTATTCACACATCACACGTGACCCTGGCTTCAGAATAGCCAGTAAACCCACACACAGACAGCCGTTTCGACCTTAATGGGTCTAATCAGTGTGGGGTTGGTTATACTGGCTTTGCAAAATGAAGCTTAGCATAGGTTTCACCATACTTGGTTAAGTTATGGTGGGTAAAAAAAGTGACAAAAAAACCTCCACAATAAAGCATATAGCAAATGGAAATATTACTGTATGCTCATTTGCATGTCTTAGGCCTCGGCCATGCTTACTGCTTGCTGGCGGAGGCGCGCTCCCGCTCAGCACTGAGCCCCTACAGCCACAATTAGAGCGGCTTTAGTAGGGGCTCGCCTACGCTTCAGCAAGCGCGCGGAAGCGTAGGTCTTAGGCAATTTTAAAAATCAAGCGCTTGCCGGAGCGCAGGGCCGGTCACTTGAGCGGTTCGCCCAATGAGGGCGAACAAGCTTCGTGACGTCACTGGCCCGTCCCTGCCCCCTGACGGCGCGCAGGGCAAGCAACTGCAAGGCCAGGGAAAGCACCCGCTTTCCCTGCGCCTCAGCACGCCAGCGGGGAGCCTGGCCGAGGCCTTAGACAGGTCTGCATCGTGTGTGTGTGTGTGTGTGTATACTTTTTCACCCACCATAACTTAAAATGTATGGTAAACCTACCCAGCCTAGAAATATTTCAAAGCAAGTATAGCCATGCATAATAATGGTATATTACTTTCCTCTCTGTTGGCAGTAAGTCCTGGTAAGTACAGGTATGCCAGCAGTAGTTATGGAGGTTTTCCCTCACACCATGGTGAGGTGCCCTATGTATGGAGGGGAGTGGCTGTAGGCTCTGAGTCCCTGGGTAGTGACATCAGGGATGCGCTTGCCTCCTGAAGTATATAAGGCACAACACAGTTAGTTACAGTGTGTTCCAGCAGCTGTGGGAAGCTGTGGGAAGTTGTATTTTCCTGCATAGGGGATTGTAGGAACACTTTGTGACCCTAGTGCAGTAACTAGCGGTCCAGGTTGACCAATCGGCCTGTCTAAGCCACTCTGTGTCCAGGGACCTGGCACAGAGAGGATCTCCCTAGGAGAAGAGGGAATCCCACTTCAATTTGGGAGGGCGTACCTGGCAAAGGGACAGCACGGACAGATGTGCGGCTAGAGCCAGCAGCTGCATGGGGCAGTCTGCTACATCCCAATCTGCAATAAAGATGGCCTTGTTAACGAAACCCCCACTGTGTGAGTGTGAAATTACTCAACAGTGGCCGTCACCACCAAGAAGGAGTTCCTCACCAGGACCATCTCCCTGCGGAAGCACAGATCCTGATGAGGTGGAGGCGCTGCACATGATGTAAGTTGAACTCGCACCCACTACCTCAGCTACCTGTTCTGATGACATCCCCTAATACCATCAAGCGGGAGACTCAGGAGTCCTGTTGCCTACAGGTGCACCACCAAACACAAACACGTAATGGGGGTTTGTTGCTAGAGTACCCGGGCCAATGTGAGATTGGGGGGGGGGAAACCCGTTACAATTGGAGGCGCTGCTGAGATATATATATCTGTCAACAGGACAGGCTTTTGCTAGGCACACGCTAGGAAACAGGGAAAGTGTATGCTGCCACTTTGTGCTGTGTTGGGATAGAACCGCAGGAGTAACCTGGGAACCTGAGAGGAGTTAGTGGGTCTGGAGAGGGGCTATAGCTGTCCGAGTCACCTTGAGGTAGCGCTAGGGGTAGGACGCCTGAAGGGATAGCCTGTTAACTAGGTCAGGACTCCTGGAGAGGGTCTGCACTAGGCTGACCAAGAGAGGTAGACGCCCAAGTACTGCATGGAAGCCCCAGAGTACTTAAGTCATTCCAGATCACTTACCGAAGGGAGCACAGACTGGGAGGAAGGAGATACAGTAGACACTGAGAGAGTGAGCCTAGCCTGAGGTAGAGCAAACACGAGTTAGATCTACGTTAGGTACATAAGGTGGTGTACAAGGCATGTTTATTGTACTGATGTGGTAGCTGCCCCGCAGAGCGGAGCTCCATGTACAATAATCCCGTATACAGTGATCGAGAAACGACCGTCAGAATGGAGGATCTGCAAAGAGCAGAAGGTCCAGGATGCCGGGATGAGGAAGGAGAACAAGCTACAGGAGAGACTCTTGTGTGTTTGTTATGGAATGGCGTGAAAGCCGTGGCTGCGCCGTGTTTGTCATGCCTATGTTCTCGGGAAGATACCCTCGAGACTAGTGAGGACGACAGCCTTGCGAGATGGGAGGAACGAAATGGACTTTGTTATACACCAATAAACAAACAGCCAGACGCTACCTCAAATATGAAGAAGGACAGTACTTACCAAAATGGCGGTTCCCGCGTTCCCGGGACACCGCGTGGGCCAGCTGCAGAAAGTCTTGCAACTTTGCAGTTTGCTAATTGTTGGCCAGGATTGGCGGCAACGAGGAAACTCCACCCAGTTGGGGAGTTTGGCGCGAAAGCTGGAGCCGCGCCCTCATGGACTATGACTCATTCCGCCCCTGTGCTGGGTCAGCCTACAAAGCTGCGAGACATCCCCCTAGTTTCAACCAGGGGGAGTGGTCTGCAGTTCCACCGGATGCCGATGGAGGAAGTGGGGGGAAGGATTGTTCAACCATCCCCTGCACTTCAGTTGCGAAGAGCCATTGATCAATACAGACCGCTAAGACGAGTGCCTCCGTTGGTGACAATGGCTGAGCAAGCGGAGAAAGTGGAACAGAGTCCCTTGATATCTACACATCCCTATTCGGCTCCAGGAGGCTTCCTGATTATCCGCGTAGAGGGTGTGGAGACAGTGGTCTGTCTCTGCCTGCAGTGCAGACTGCCGGGCATGAGCTGTGGGCAGCGAGGCGCGATGTCCTCATTGTGGACTGCAATATATGTGGCCTATGACGACGTTTGTGCCGGTACAAGCCGTGGGGATGAAAGATCCTACCCCGATGTCGGCAGTTGAGCTTCCGGGTGCACTGTGGAGTGCGAGTGCAGGTCCCGCGGAGCCAGAATTAAGCCGGGTCCCTAAGGCAGAGAAACCCAGCCATCGGAGAGGTGACCGGAAAGGAGCCCATCGACGGTCCCCTACTGGAATACCCCGCCCGAACTGTAAATTAGAGTCCTCGGACGAGGAGTGTGCCAGGCTGGCAGATGCACAGGACTTGTTGACGGAGTACCATACCAGTGGTATTCCGTGGCGAGATGCTATCCCTCGTGGCGTGGAGACACGGAGTCGAGTGTCTCCAGTACCGCGACAACCCGATCGCCGGAGTCCCACTGCCGTGGTGACTAGCGGGTCGGAAGGAGGTCGATCCACCCCGACGCTGCGGAGCAGTAGGCTAACTCCGTGCTCGCTGCAGATCCAGGGGGTGGAGGTGAACGAAGAGCGGATCCAGGGTCAGGCTGGACCGCGCAGCAGAAGGGCATTGCCGGATGTCCTCGTGGAGGAAGAGGTCTCGATTGGGGACCCAACCCAAGATGGCGTCGCAGCACGTGCGTGTGCGGAGGCAGTTCCGGACGACCAAAGCGGTGTCGAGTGGGAGGTGATCGCGCCTCTACGGTCGAGCAGTGGGAGTCGTCCCCTACTGACAGACGGAGTGGGCGTTCGAGCCGGAGAGCGAGAGGCTCAGCTGCAGGAGGAAAGAACGGACTTTGTGGCGGAAGTGAGGCAGGTATTGCTGAGGAGCAGGCCGTAACCCTGCCGATACCTACCATCCGGCCCCGTCCCCCAGCCCCGTCCATCCCCAAAGTTAGCCCCAAGGCCCTAGTTCAATCCCCTGTCCCTGTCACCTGTTCCTTCGGGTCTACCTCTAGTCTGGGGATGTCAGGGGATTCCCGGGTTCCTACTGAGGAACGGACTGGAAGCCTGGACTGGGGAACTTCGGATGATGGGTCGGAGGGTGGAGGGAGGATTTCCCGACGAGGGTCGGTGCCCAGTGATTGTGCCAGTATGATGAGTGTCACGGGTGGACACTGGTCACAGAGGCGGGGAAAGGTTACGCAATCTGAGGGTACTTCAGGGGTATCCTCGGGCGGGCCACTAGAATCCAACTCGGATGAGGTACGGGAAACTAGATGGTGGGCCCCATTATATGAGGGTTATGTCGCCTGGATAGACCGCACCCGTTTCATTCTAGAAAGGGATGGGGTGGTTGACCATTGGTGGGCTCCCGGGGATTTCGATGATGAGGCTTACCTCAAGGAGTTACGAGTAAGGTGGTACCGAATTCAAGGGGGTCTTATTACCCCAAAGGGATCTGAAGGGTTAGATGATCCAGTGGAGTTAGATGAGCCCCTGTCATGGGTGTTACCGGGAAAGGCTGGGCAAACTAAATTAACCCGGGCCTGTCGAGCTGAACGGGCTATTACAGCCAAATATAAAAGGTCTCATGGGCTTGAATACCCATATGTCCCCGAACCTCTGATGAGGGAAATAGAGGACAATCGAGAGAGGTGGCTTCGTAATGATATAGAATATTATATCGTTAATAAGGGAGGAGCCATTAAGGGAGTTCCGGCTGAGCAGAGGGTTTCCCAACTGATGAGGGTTTGGAAAATCGGGCGCAGCATTTATATGCACATGGTGGTGTATTGTAATGAGCGAGGCTTGCCCCGAGAGTATAGCGTGACAGTCACCGATGCAGCGGGGCGGAAGGTGAAGAAACCAGACCCTCGACACTACTATTAGGTCCCGTCAAAGAGTGGTCTGCCTTTTTCTTTAATGCTCCCTGCTGGTCAGAAGTGAAAGGTTTTTACATTATTATGTAAGGGTGATAACGTTTGACGCTTAATTTGTTTGTTCTTTTTCAGTGTTTCCTGGAGCAAGGTACACCAAATTTAGGCCCCAGCCGGGACGGTGGGGATTCACCAGGGGGAGTATATAGCCATGCATAATAATGGTATATTACTTTCCTCTCTGTTGGCAGTAAGTCCTGGTAAGTACAGGTATGCCAGCAGTAGTTATGGAGGTTTTCCCTCACACCATGGTGAGGTGCCCTATGTATGGAGGGGAGTGGCTGTAGGCTCTGAGTCCCTGGGTAGTGACATCAGGGATGCGCTTGCCTCCTGAAGTATATAAGGCACAACACAGTTAGTTACAGTGTGTTCCAGCAGCTGTGGGAAGCTGTGGGAAGTTGTATTTTCCTGCATAAGGGATTGTAGGAACACTTTGTGACCCTAGTGCAGTAACTAGCGGTCCAGGTTGACCAATCGGCCTGTCTAAGCCACTCTGTGTCCAGGGACCTGGCACAGAGAGGATCTCCCTAGGAGAAGAGGGAATCCCACTTCAATTTGGGAGGGCGTACCTGGCAAAGGGACAGGACGGAGAGATGTGCGGCTAGAGCCGGCAGCTGCATGGGGCAGTCTGCTACATCCCAATCTGCAATAAAGATGGCCTTGTTAACGAAACCCCCACTGTGTGAGTGTGAAATTACTCAACAGTGGCCGTCACCACCAAGAAGGAGTTCCTCACCAGGACCATCTCCCTGCG
>NC_134487.1:195135267-195165267 GCF_040206685.1 Ascaphus truei | reverse complement strand
ATGCTGTCTTGTATTTCTTCAACTGGGAAGGGGTTCAAATTTAGGAGCACTATATGAACTACACTGCAGTTAAAACTGGTTAAAAACTATGTATGCCATATTAAATATAGTGGAATAAACATATGAAAAAATATAGTGCAATAACATCTAGTCTTCCCAGTATAATATACTTTTTTTTTTTTTTTAGATTTGTTTTCACTATATTCCCTAGGGCACTTCTGGGTTTTTAACCAATTCTAACTGCACTGTACTGTAGCTCATACGTGCCACATACCGTGCGCCTAAATTATATACAGTTATGTGAAAAAGAAAGTACACCCTCTTTGAATTCCATGGTTTTACATATCAGGACATAATAACAATCATCTGTTCCTTAGCAGGTCTAAAAATTAGGTAAATACTAAATATAACCTCAGATGACATATTACACCGTGTCATGATTTATTTAACAAAAATAAAGCCAAAATGGAGAAGCCATATGTGAAAAACTAAGTACACCTTATGATTCAATAGCTTGTAGAACCACATTTAGCAGCAATAACTTGAAGTACTCGTTTTCTGTATGACTTACCAAGTGTATAGTTTCAATATTTTGTCCATCAGTCTTTGGAATGTGGCAAGGGCCCCACGTGAGCTAAAAGGTAAAACCTTATACTGAAAGAGGCTGCCTGGGGTGGTGAAGGCCATCTTTTCTTTTGGCCTTTCTGGTAGGGGAACCTGCCTGTACCCTTTTTTTTGTTGGGTCTTGGGTCGTGAGATATCGTGCTATTTACCCAGTCTCTCTACTAACTCGTTGACTCTAGGCATTTAGTTTGTGGTAGTCATTGGAAAATCTTATTGTACCATTGGATTTTGGTACTAGAACTATAGGGTTGTTCAACCCAGTTTGGGATTCTTGAATTACGCTGAGGTCTAACATTGTTTTGACCTCCAATCTTATTGCCTCTCTTTTGGTGTCTGGGATTCGGTAGGGTTTAAATTTATTCCGTACCCCGGGTTCAGGGATTGTCATGTTCAATTACCTTTGTTCCACTTGGCTTTGTAGAGAAGACTTCTTTGTTTCTCCTCACTAGGTCCTTGACCTCTCGCTTCTAGTGATCGGACAGGGTTTCGGCTATACTAACCCCATGGGTCAGTTTCAACATTACCCAATGGACCTGGGTTTCTAGGGCTAGCAAGAACTTTCTATCTTTCTATGGCTTAAGTAGGTTCACATGCTAAATCTGTTCAGGTTTTCTCCTACCTGGCTATTTTTACACTGTAATTCACCTGTCCGACTCTTGAGGAGCTCATATGGTCCATGCCACTTGGCGAGGATTTTACTCTCTACGGTTGGAACTAGCACCCTATCCCCGAAATAAAAACCATGACCCTAGTATTCTTATTATAAGTAGTGTGCTTCTTGGGCTTTTTCTATGTGTTCCCTTACTGAGTATGATCGCGGCTATGCAGTCCTACATCTGGGCCACATTATCAATTACACTCATGTTCCCAGGTCTCTCTAGCTATATCCAGTAAGCGCCTTAGGTGACGGCCATACAATCGTTCAAAGGGAAAGAAGCCTCTGAATGATTAGGGAAGTTCCCCAATGGCCAATAACAGGTAGGGCAATACAAAAATCCCAGTTTTCTCAATTTTTATCAACCACACGGCGTTATGTGGTTGTCACGGGAGACCAGCACTTTTAACACATTAATACCCGGATCCTTTCATTGAGCAAAGCGAAGAGATAAAATAAATTGTGATTTATTTACAGAAAAGAACATACACAAATTAGTTTACAATTACAATAAAAATACACTTACTGGGACGGGGCAAACGAAAAATCTTCTTCCCAAAACGAAATCTTTGGAAATAAAGTCTCTAGGCACAATTTCCCAGGAGCGGGAGTTGTGCGCAAATAGAGCTGGAAACAGTCTTCGATCAGTGGCGCCTCTCACAACCGCTGTTACTCCGCCAGAGATGCTTCCTTCGTTCTGCCGCTGTGCTATTGGATTTGGAAACCTTCGTTATTACTGTGGCGATAGAGGGGTTAACCAGGCCATTAATAAAGGCATTTTACCCAGCGGATTAACCCTAAATCGCATTGGGACTGAAGGGGTTAACTATGTGCACCACACTATGTTTTCCCCTACACTACCTTTTTTGTCCCCATTTTGCAGCTCAATCCCTAGCTGCAGTAATAGAACTGTATGTGAATGGTGCCAATTGGTTTTGAGACACAAGAGGGAGCTGCGAGCGCTAAACCAATCGCTGATTAAAAAAGCGTAGCTGTGTATGAGTGGCCGCTTTGAAACATAGATATCACTTTCCAAGCTCTCGACCTCGTAACCACAAGGTTAGTTGAGCAAGTGGTTTGCTGTCAAAATGTATCCGTTACCTTGTTAGCTTCTTAACTTGGGTACGGGGAAAGGTCACAGATGCGGCCTAAAAGAATCCTATTTGCACTTACTATTTACAATTGTTAGGCTAGGAAAAATTCAATCCTTGTAGTTGCCCCCATAGCCATATATAAACATATTAAAACCATATTTATTAAACATATCTACAACAAATAAGTAACTACTAAGACAACCACTATGTGGCTAAAAAAGGGGGAAAGACAGCGGGGTAGGGGGAAGGAGTATTGGTGTAGTCACCAGAGCAGTGGGAGACTTCTTGTGATTAATAGGTGAAAAATAGGGTGTAGTCCCTAATGAATATAGGTAGGGGGTAGAGGATATTCCTCTTACTAATGCATTGATTCATGTGTCTTTGTATTCTCCTCATAATAAGGTCACATAATGCTCAACTACATGTTTTGGCAGATTATGCCAACTGCACATGATTGTCCCAAAACGCGTGTTTTTTCCGTCTGGTGACGTCACTCTAACATATATACAAGAGATCAATGATGTTCAGTCGCGGCCAAAGCACACTATGCACTTATGTCAGTCGTAGTATTGCATACAGATCGAGGACTCTGCTTATCGCTTATTCGGTAAACTGGTCAAATGCATTTATGCCCCCAGACGCGAGTCACTCTCAATCCTGTGACATCGCTATAACCTATATACATAATGTTCAGTCATAACCTAAATGCACTATACGTGATGTAAAGATAGTAGCATCATATATAGATCGGGTACTCAACTTCTATTGTATAGCTGATGGAAACATACGACCTGATAGCAACAGTCTCACACCGCTCGATACCCGCGCCCCGCGCTTCCTGATGATGTCACCGGAAAGACGTCATCACGTACCGACGTACGTTTCATGCTCCTAGCGCTTCGTCAGGGTAATGGACTCCCATCACCCTGACGAAGCGCTAGGAGCGTGAAACGTACGTCGGTACGTGATGACGTCTTTCCGGTGATGTCATCAGGAAGCGCGGGTATCGAGCGGTGTGAGACTGTTGATATCAGGTCCAAGGATTGAATTTTTCCTAGCCTAACATTTGTAAATAGTGAGTGCAAATAGGATTCTTTTAGGCCGCATCTGTGACCTTTCCCCGTACTCTAGTATAACCTATTCCCGTATGCACCCTATTTTTCACACATACACATGTACAGTCTCGTACAGTTGGAGAGCGGCAGCCATTTCTCTTATTTTGTAATAGCTTCTTAACTTGAAAGGGAGAAAGTAAATTGACGTGAGAAGCGGGTCAAACCGCAAACCACATCATAGCCCGTTCAATTAAATAAGCTAACTCGCGATCGGAATAAGCTAGCACTCTAATTTTTGGAGTGCAGTGAGGAATAATGAAACCATACACACATATAAAGTTTATAGTAGTGGCACAAGCAGAATATACTTTATTAATAAACTGTGTTATACTGATGGTTTTAAATGTGAAGCCAGGAAAACTTTTTCTGTGAGCCCGGGAAAAATCATTTTCCATGCAAGTATGTTAACGTTGAATGAACTGAGGGATTTTTCAATTCCGTACTTCAAAGGGCCCCTGCAGAGAGGGTGTCTTAATGTCTATGAGAAGTCCCGGTGTTGAAAAGCCTCAGCAATCCTAGGTTTTAGGATGGCCAGGATATTGTGAGTGCCAGATACCGGTGTAAAGTATGGGTACTTCACACTTGGTGGCCAAACCTCAGATTCAGTGTTGCCAGGTAAGGGGCTGGTAAGGAGCCCAGATGTGAAGTTGACATATGCTCCGTGCAAACCGGGAGGCAGCTCCTGCCCTTTCTGCGAAGTACTGGCAAGTCGGGGATAGGTGGGAGAAATGTTCCCACGGGCGGGATTGGCTGTGAATATTGGGAATAGGACCCTGAACCCTATAAAAATGCCTGCTGGCCAGTCCCAGTCAGATTCACCTGATTTAACAACGATTGAACCAAGTTCCAGCGTCAGAGGGGTTAAAAATATCATAACTAAGGATCATCCCCCCCTTCTGGAATTCGTTAGAGCTAAGGATTCGGAACGAACCCTGTAAGGACTGAACGAACTTTTACCTTTTGACGGAAATATAGGGGTGGCAAATTGCCCTTAGCCAGGAACTACTACACGGATCATTGTGCGCACCCACTTGCAGGGGTGCCCAGAGACTTTGTTTCGTTCCAAGGACAATTGATTTCGTTCCCCCATCCCAGTAAGTGTTTTATTGAGTGTATATTTTGAAGATTTGTGTGTCTGTCTGAAAAGAAATAAATTACAATTTATTTTACCCAACTTGTGTGCTCAGGGCAGAATCCCGGTATTAATTTGTGTATAAGTCTTGGTCTCCCGTGACACTTGCAAACTCTTAAATCTTGTTACGATGTTACGAAGTTGCATGAATCTTGTTACTTGGTGAATCTGGTTCCCGATGGGCTGCAGGGTTTCTTAACCACTAAACAGTCCTATACTTAACCCATGCAGCCAATCTACTCCGTGGGAATAATATTCCCCACCTATCCCGGAGTTGCCAATACTTTGCAAAACCTGGCAGACGGGCTTCTTAGTTTGCTAAGGGCATGCGCGAACCTCGCACCTTTGCTGCTTAGCATACCAGACCCGTCCCCCTTACCTGGCAACATTTTGTCTGAGCTGGCCCATTTGCCCGGACATTTACTAAGATGGGGATACTTGAGTTACACCTCCCCACTTCACAACTTAGGTCGGAGCCTTTCAACTCTGGAATTTTTCAGACATCCTGGCAGCACGCCAGCGGGGTGTCTCAGAAGTCCAGGGCGGGATATGCGCCATTCCCCTGCTGGAATTTCCTGCCATACATTTCTAAATGACAGTATTTACAAATTAAGGGTTTCCGCTGCCTCCCGCGTATTAGATGAAAATCCCAATATGCCTAACATGTTGGCACAATTAAAATAGAGGGACTTTAATTCATCAATTTTTATATAACTCTATAAAAATTGTGCGATATGATATTTCCTGATTTTACCCGAACAGTGCTCACAGCAAATCTCACTGCGCTAGGAGCTTCCTAGCGAAAGTTAACAAAAAGCCACATGCTATGCTGCTAGGTTCTGGGTTTTAAAACCATTTTTCCTTTGCGCGGTTACAGGAAAACACTGGCACAGTAACACCTTTTTACATTTAGAAATCACATTAGTCTCGCCACCTTTTACCTGGTGGGAGACATATTTATATTGAAATTACAGTGTTCATGCCATTACTGGATTGCAGAGCTGACAATCTACGATTCCCCAATATGGCTCAGGGGCACCCAGTCGGGCATAATCCCTTTATTATTGGCCTGGGTACCCCTTCAGCGTCACAATGGTATTTTAGGTTTTATTAAATCATTCTACTAATCCATCTGCCGGTGGATGATAAACTGAGGTTCTGCGGTGTTTTATTTTGAGAAGCTTACATAACTGTTTCGTAACTTGGGACAAAAATGGCGTTCCCTGGTCGGATAAGATCGCTTTAGGAATTCCCGCCCTGCTAAACCGAAACATTAACTCTCTTGCTATACTTTTGGCAGAAGTGTTATGTATGGAAACTTCCTCCAGATTGCTGGCGGAATAATCTAACATTACCAATATATGCTGGTGTCTCCTAGCAGATTTTATTCGGGGTCCTACTAGATCCATAGCGATTTGATCAAATGGTACTTCTATTATGGGCAGGGGAAACAAATAGACTACGGTATGCTTTGAATGGGACAGTGTACTGACATTCTGGGCATGAGGAACAATAATTTGTCATATTCGCCAGAACCCCTGGCCAATAAATCCTTTGAAAAACATTTTTTCTTTCTTATCTTTTCCACCCCTAGGTGTTTTCCCAATGGGTGACTGTGTAAGGTGTAATACAGTATTTAAAAATGTCTGTGGGACTAAAAACTGTATAGTGGAAAACTTTTGTTCCATATGGTGGAGATTGCAAGCAAACAAGCCTGGAAGGTCTTTGAGAATAAACATGGGTGTCCAAAATGGCTGCGCAGCAGGTCCCCAACATACACAGCGGAAAGTGTGAAAGTATTGATGCAATAGCGCCGTCTGTGGTCGGTGTGAAGAATATACCTGAAGTACCAGAGTGATGGATTTAATGTTTGTCTCATGACCAAGCTCATTACACAGCAGTGTTCCTTCTGGACCTCTGATAATAAAGAGAAAGATGTTGTCCAGCGAGCCGAGCAGTGCCAGCAGCATGCAACGTGTTGTGGGGGAAAGATAAGTCCAGAAGTTGTTACCAATGTGTGCGACCAGCACTGCTGATGTCAGAATCTGCCAAAGTAAAACGGAAGAAAAAGAAAGCTGGTAGTTTGCTTACACATGAAGGTGTAAAAAAGTTTAAAGATGCCCTGCGATGTCAGTAAAGCAGGTGTCAGAAAAGAGCCCAAGATGTTCTGCATCCCATAGTGACTGGCAACTTCATCCCGAGAATGGCGGAATCTTCAGAGATGTCTCAGAAGCAGGGGATGGGTCAGAGCCACAACAGAGCCCCTGAGGTAGCAGAGGGTTCAATGCACAAGTCGTGTACCCAAAAGTTGCATCTATCTTGTTCTAGCAGTACCACGGAAGTGGATCAGGAACCAAAGAGTGATGATTCATTGAAGCGCACTGAAAATTCACTGCAACCTGCCAGATATTAATGTGATCTCCTCCATGATTGCATATAGAGCAAGAGCCGAAGGTCGATTTTAAAGCCTTGCTTGCGTACTGAGTTTGACGATGCCATGACTTATCTTTAGATGGCAAACACAATTTTTATCGCCATGGAGATGCCCAGTCACTCTGGCAAAATGGAGTGTCTCAGAAGAATACCCGTAGTCTCAGCACAGAGCTGAGAGTCTCGAGGAGGTCTGCAATCTCTGCGCAAAACTGGAGCTCTCTCTGAAAGAGGTTTGCACTCTCAAAACAGAGCTGGAAGTCTCTCAGAATGAGGTCCACAATCTCAACACAGAGCTGTGTAAATCAAAGAATGCCTACGAAAAGGCCTATGAAGAAGTTTCAGATTGACTGACCAGGTCAGTGAAAAGAAATAAGAAGCTTCACGAAGTAGAACAAGAAACGCCAGTGCTGCTCTTAGTACAAAAATTTTTTTTAAAGGATGCTTTGAAGCATGAAGAGAACAAATCCCTATGTCTTCAAGTCGAACTTTATCAGAGCGAACTCGGAGAGAAAAGGAAAGCATTCTGATCCTTCAGAAATACTACAGAGCTTGTGTACAAGGAAGAAACAATTGAGAAAGCCATCTACATAAATGCTCTGCAATTGTCATCATGCAGGGTGCCTACAGAGGTATGAAAGCTTGTCAGCTTTATCGCCGGAATAAAGCCTGCGTTCTTCAGTCTGTTTGGAGAATGCAATGACAAAGCAAGAAATATGGACATTTCAAGCAGTGTCATTACACTCCAGTCAAAATGTATAAGCAACAAAGACGTTATAGGGTTATGAAGAAAGCGGCTTGTGTGATTCAGTCCGTATATAGATCCTACGTCATAACCAAGCAGGCTGTGCGTTCCTATAAATGCATCTGCAATACGGTCTCAGTGCTACAATCTGCTTTCCATCAAATGAAGGAAAGAACCAAGCTAGAAGTGCTGGAGCTCAATGATGCGGAGTCATACGCAGTTGATCACGCTAGTGACAGCAAAGAGCAGATCACACAATGTGTGGAAGAACTCATTGCCAAGCAAGTAAAAGATGAGTTGGAGAACTGGGAAGATAAACTTGAGCAAGAAGTCCTCTGCAAGCGACTAAAGCTTTACATATCATTGCCGCAAACTGACAAAGAGGTAGCAAACCTCTGCACTTCATCTCCCGATTACCAGGTAATTGCACCAATGGGAAGAACAAAAAAGACTGGTAGGAGTGAAAACCGCCTTGAGAAAAGACTTTGCACTATGAAGAACCATGAAGGTTCCGAGGTCGAATGCCCAAAGATTGGAAAGGAGAAGTGACTAACTACAAAGCCGATGTTTAACGCTTCAAATTTTCACTGCTCCGTGCCTCAAAATAAAAACAAGGAGAATCAGATCCAGGAGTTTCGTCAGCGCCAAAGAAACAGTCTGACAATGTCAAAGACACAGCATTAAACCGAAGTTTGATGATCTGATGAATAGGAAGTGCAAGAAGAAAAGAAAAAAAAGGAGAAGCACTGGAAACCAACTCACGCCTTGTCGAATGGTATTATTACATTTAGACTGTGTACTTCAGATCATCTTTGGCCTGTCTCATGGGGGATGGGGGGGGGGGTGGGGAGAGGGGGGGAGAGGTAAAAGGGAGGAAAAAGAAAGAGAGAGAGCTATAAATGAATCAAGTATTGCATGATATAGAGAGTGGTGGTCACAAAATCACATGTGGTTCTATGAACAAAGCTTGTTGATATTTATGCATAAATGTCCAGATGCTAACATAATGTACAATGTAGGATAAGTAATATTCACCTGAGAGGAATATGTGTCTAGTGGTGTCCACCTGACATCAACAGAATAAGACACACCAATAACCACCCAATCAAGTACGAACAATATACAGATTGGTTTAAAGCAGGATATAACTGGGCACTCTGGCCTGTTACCTGTCAGCTTCCATGACCATCCGGTAGAATCCAGGGCGTTCAGTCTGAAGTGTTTGCAAATCCGGAAATGTAGTTGGTAACAGAGCACAGCCAAACTTGGAATAAAAATGAAAAAATCCAGGGCAACTCCAAATAAGCAGATCAGTTTATTAAAGCTCATCAATTGATGGACAGGATGACCGCACCTACGCGTTTCATGCCGGGGCACTTTATCAAGGTGATATGAATGAATCAAGAATACAGCCAAATTGGGGACACTATTAGGTTAATGCCATTATAATATTTATTTTGTAGTGATGTCATTTGATTTAGAAATATTTTTTTAATGTGTCTCGGTTTTAACTCTTGGAAATTTGGTTACCCTAATAGTTCAGGTTTGAATGACTCTTCCATTATAACCCCCCCACCCCCCCCTTTACAGTTGCTCATAAACCTTTCAGTGAATGTGGGGTGGATAAAGGTGATTATGGAATTGGTGAAGTTGACATCACATATGTCAGGATGTACGTAGCATGCAAAAGACTACTACTATAGCACCGTGGACAATTTCCCCTCCGACCAGCACTGAAAAACTGTTCATTACTCCAAAGCTATCATCAAAACATTCTGGTTGATGGGTGGAGAAAGGCACCTGAGAAACCTTCATCAGGGGTTTGTTGAGAATCCAACAGGGTGAAGTTAAATAGTCTGTGGTTACCATGGTACCATTGGGTTTGAGCGAGGTTTTTGCCACTACCTTGTTACTAAAAGGTAATGTTTAAAAAGGCTTCCGTTTTTCCAAGCAGTGCCCGCTGATTACTCTCTTCATTGAGAGGATGTTCTTCCGTCTATTTAAAGAGGCAGGTTTGCCTGTGAAGCAATTTTCTTAAATAATAGT
This sequence comes from Ascaphus truei, assembly GCF_040206685.1. NCBI lineage: Eukaryota > Metazoa > Chordata > Amphibia > Anura > Ascaphidae > Ascaphus > Ascaphus truei. Next base: position 195,155,426 of record NC_134487.1, on the reverse strand, counting down.
CAAAAATTGAGTTTCTTGACAAAAGGAAAAAAATACAATAGTAACACATTTATACAACCATAACTAACTGTTCTGTATGTCACCACCACTTTCAGTTTGAATTAATAGGTTTAATTAACCCTTAGAGTGATGATATTTGTATATATAGCAATCATATATTATATAGACTCACAAGGGATTAAGGTCCCAAAGGAGTAAACAATGAAGTAGTATACCTTTAGAAACATTTCAGAAACTCACTCCGTTTCCCTACAGTTTAAAAAATGTCACAAGTCTGACCCCAATGGGTTAACCTTTAGGGGAAAACACTGGGTTCCTCCCCATTGAAGAGGGGAAAATATATTTAAACATTTATCCCACAAGGAAATCTATTGGATATTTAAATTGGGCACCCTTGTTCCTTCTGGACTCAATGTGGATATTGATGTGAATTTTTTTATCAACTAGATGTCAATTCATCCTTTTACATATTTTATCATTTTAATATGAGCATCTCTCTCTTATTCAGTTACATTCAATGGCTAATGTTATTACAGCATTCATAGCTTTTAAGTATATTAATTAAATATAGTATTTATGTTTTTAGATATTTTTTTTAATCCCGTGGTGCTATTTTTAGATTGTCAGCTGTAATCATTTAATTGGGTATATTAAGCATTTGATTTGTTATATACTATATAAACTGTTATCTATTTTATTGTTCAATGTATAACTAGTAACCTTCATCTAAGGTACCATGTGTTATGTATATAGCCGATTATGATAATTGGCCTTCTGATTTGATTTATAACTCTGCCTAGTGGGATATAAAAGAATGAACATGGAATACAATTCACAAATCCCTGAGGAAGCCAGTCACTTGGTGAAACGCGTAGGAAGTATGCTGTGGTTTATCCCTCTATTTTATGAACTTGGGAGTCGCTGTGCGCCTCAACAGCCACTCAAAGAATTGCCCTCACAAACGGAAGAAATACGGGATTTGAGAGTTGCAGACTAACCCAAGAACTTATCAGTATTATTTATTATTATATCACCACTCTCACTTTAAGTTAATTATTTGTTGTTTATTATAGTGCCACTTAAGAGTACATTGAATTTTCTTCCTTTCAACTATACAACATTATATATGTATGAATCTATGTATAAATCTTGAAACCTTAAGAATAGATGAACTCAGCCACAATAGATATTTAAACAAAGTTTTCAGAGAGCAAGAATAAAACCGTGATCAGCACAGAAATATATAAATATGTATGTCCCAATGTAACTAGATGGAACATTCAATCAGAAATAGCATTAAATATTTATGTACTAGAGTACTTCTATCCAGAAATTCATTGTGGCCTTTAGGATGAAGGGTGTCCAGATTTGTAGATTAAAAAGGATTTATTTTGACATAAAGTCTTGAAACAATCTCTTCCCAGGTATGAGGGAGGGAAGTGTTCAAGTGTTATTCTAAGTGATGCAGGTTTTTTTTATGTATATATTTTATAATATTCTATTTTGGCTTTATTTTTGTTAAATAAATCATGACACGTGTAATATGTCATGTGTTGACCGGCTAAGGAACAGATGATTGTTATTATGTCATGATATGTAAATAATAGAATTCAAAGAGGGTGTACTTTCTTTTTCACACCACTGTAGTTACATTGGAACATACACAACATTTTGTTATGGTTGTATAAATGTGTTACTATTGTTTTTTTTTCCTTTTGTCAAGTTAACTCTAAATGTCTTACTATTATTTTTTTCAATGGCTTAACAGGCAAACATGCCTTTTTAAATATTGTAACCACAGACTATTTAAGAGCACCCTATTGAATACTCTATTATCTCCGGATGAAGAAGCACCCTAGCGACGAAATGCATAGGGCACGTTTGTGACGTCACCCCTAATAGACGAAGAGATGCATTGAGGTTAACGCGTCTGCATATGGCTGCCCGTTTGTGTTGTGAGAACGTGGAAAACACTGCAGATCCATCCTTTGAGATAAGACTTTTAAAGACTCCAGCACATCAATACCACCTCCACGCTGCAATCCCGCTGACAACTCTGTCTTGTTAAACTGGGATTTTAATCGCACAATGCTTGTGATTACTCTTCCCTTGTGAGTGCATCTCTTATCCCTCCTTTAAACATATAACATTTATTGTACTTTTTACACTATGGAGCACGCGCTTCTTATCATTATTTTAGATTTAGTTCTGATGTGTTTCATCTCATAAAGTTGCCTCAGTCTACATCTAACTGGTACACTTCAAAATCACGTTTTGTTTAACTCTTTTTTTTTTTTTTTTTTTTCCTCGATATTTGGACAATTTTGTTATTTATAAAAAAAAATTCCCAATGTGCTCTTAAACATATTATTCTACTCACAAACACTGAGAATCTTAATATATAAAATCGAAAGGTTGGTACTAGCTGCGGTGAATCTGATTGGTCCTCAGCCTCTGGCCAATCAGATTGGTGGCTCTGACGTCACCCAACTGCCACTCTCTTCCCCTTTGGCCACACACACACACACACACACACACACACACACACACACTCTCACTCTCTCTCTGTGTCCTCTCTCTCCCCCCATCACACTCACCTCCCACCCCGGCGCTCACTCACCTCCCTCCCCGGCGCTCACTCGCCTCCCTCCCCGGCGCTCACTTCCCTCCCTCCATGGCGCTCACTTCCCTCCCTCCCCGGCGCTCACTTCCCTCCCTCCCAGGCGAGGGAACAGGCAGTGGGCAGGCAGCCTCGCCGAGTGACTAAGATGGCGGCACCCGGAAGGACCCCCTTCCTCCTGCAGCTGCCTCGCGGCACCGAGTGCCTAAGATGGCGGCGCCCGGAAGGACTCACCTCCCTCCCCGGCGCTCAGTTCCCTCCCCGGCGGGGGGACAGGCAGTGGGCAGACTGCATTTGATCTCAGGCGCACTATTAGAGAGGGTTGGGGTTCCTTACAATTCATCTGATATCAGACGCACTATTAGAGAGGGGAGGGTTCCTTACAATGCATCTGATCTCAGACGCACTATTAGAGAGGGTGGGGGTACTGCAGAAGGACCCCCGCTCCCCGGCTCTCAACCACTTCCCCCCACCGCCCAGAGCACGCTCTATACGGCTCACCCCCCACCTCCACACGCCGCTACCCCGGTCAACATCCCCGAGGAGCAGGAGGAGGGCGGCAGGGAGTTGCGGGTGCGCAATAGCTCCTTTGTGCCACCGGGAGTCGCCGGAGGCCACGAGGGGGGAGAGAACCACTGGCAGGCCGAGGAGCGCGGCATGCTGCCAGGCGAGGAAATGCAGGGGGAAGAATCCATGCCTTTGACGCCCCCCCCCCCTGCCTTTGATGCCCCCCCCATCTGCATTTGACGCCTCCCCATCTGCCTTTGACGCCCCCCCCTGCCTTTGACGCCCCCCTGCCTTTGACGCCCCCCCCTGCCTTTGACGCCCCCCCTGCCTTTGACGCCCCCCTGCCTTTGACGCCCCCCCTGCCTATGACGCCCCCCCGCCTTTGACGCCCTCCCCCTGCCTTTGACGCCCCCCTGCCTTTGATGCCCCCCCTGCCTTTGACGCCCCCCCTGCCTTTGAGGCCCCCCTGCCTTTGACAACCCCCTTGCCTTTGACGCCCCCCTGCCTTTGACGCCCCCCCTGCCTTTGACGCCCCCCTGCCTTTGACGCCCCCCCTGCCTATGACGCCCCCCCGCCTTTGACGCCCTCCCCCTGCCTTTGACGCCCCCCCTGCCTTTGACGCCCCCCTTGCCTTTGACGCCCCCCCCTGCCTTTGACGCCCCCCCTGCCTTTGACGCCGCCCCCCCGCCTTTGACACTGCCTCCCCTGCCTTTGATGCCCCCCCCTGCCTTTGACGCCCCCCCGCCTTTGATGCGCCCCCCCTGCCTTTGACGCACGCCCTGCCTTTGACACCCCCCCTGCCTTTGACGCCCCCCTGCCTTTGATGCCCCCCCTGCCTTTGACGCCCCCCTGCCTTTGACGCCCCCCGCCTTTGACGCCCTCCCCCCGCCTTTGACGCCCCCCCTGCCTTTGACACCCCCCTGCCTTTGACGCCCCCCTGCCTTTGAGGCCCCCCCTGCCTTTGACGCCCCCCTGCCTTTGACACCCCCCTTGCCTTTGACGCCCCCCCTGCCTTTGACGCCCCCCTGCCTTTGACGCCCCCCCCTGCCTTTGACGCCCCCCCTGCCTTTGACGCCGCCCCCCCGCCTTTGACGCGCCCCCCCCCTGCCTTTGACGCACGCTCTGCCTTTGACACCCCCCCTGCCTATGACGCCCCCGCCTTTGACGCCCCCCCCCGCCTTTGACGCCCCCCCTGCCTTTGACGCCGCCCCCCCGCCTTTGACACTGCCTCCCCTGCCTTTGATGCCCCCCCCTGCCTTTGACGCCCCCCTGCCTTTGACGCCCCCCCTGCCTTTGACGCCCCCCCGCCTTTGACGCGCCCCCCCTGCCTTTGACGCACGCCCTGCCTTTGACACCCCCCCTGCCTTTGATGCCCCCCTGCCTTTGATGCCCCCCCTGCCTTTGACGCCCCCTGCCTTTGACGCCCCCCGCCTTTGACGCCCTCCCCCTGCCTTTGACGCCCCCCCTGCCTTTGACACCCCCCTGCCTTTGAGGCCCCCCCTGCCTTTGACGCCCCCCTGCCTTTGACACCCCCCTTGCCTTTGACGCCCCCCCTGCCTTTGACGCCCCCCTGCCTTTGACGCCCCCCACCTGCCTTTGACGCCCCCCCTGCCTTTGACGCCGCCCCCCGCCTTTGACGCGCCCCCCCCTGCCTTTGACGCACGCTCTGCCTTTGACACCCCCCCCTGCCTTTGACGCCCCCGCCTTTGACGCCCCCCCCCCTGCCTTTGACGCCCCCCCTGCCTTTGACGCCCCCCCTGCCTTTGACGCCCCCCCCTGCCTTTGAGGCCCCCCCTGCCTTTGAGGCCCCCCCTGCCTTTGACGCCCCCCTGCCTTTGACGCCCCCCCCCTGCCTTTGACCCCCCCCCTGCCTTTGACGCCCCCCCCTGCCTTTGACGCCCCCCCCCCCTGCCTTTGACGCCCCCCCTCCCTTCCTTTTATTATTAGAATATTGGCACATGTTCATTGTCCAGGTGTCCACAGATATACTGGTGACGTTAGTATGGTGCAGCTCTTCTAGGGATGTCGTCCACTTCCTGATTAGTGTATTTAGTCTGAAGAATAGACACACACACACAGAACATATATTGTGTAGACTGTTTAAAATTATTTGAATTCATATGAAAGTAGTAAAATGCGCTCATAAAAGGTAAAACAGTATAAGCTTATCTGTATTAAACAAGTCGTTTCCTCTATCACACGTCTTTGCTGGCGTGCCAATCATACTGCAGCCCATGATGATATCACTCTCCGGCCATGCTTCCTCGTGAGAGAACAACTTCCTTCCTATGCATTTCACAACTATGGTGTTGCTTTGTTATTTATATAGATATATATTCTTCCTGGTCTTAGGCGCTTATGATCTATTATTAACTATCTCCACAGGCTGGTACCGAGGACACACCCTTAGGTACAAAGCACAAAAGGTGAGAACCATAAACGTGATCTGATTTGGTAATGTAATCTGATTGGCTGTGAATGTAAGCAGTGTCAGCTACTCTTGCTCTTTGGGGTTTGGAGAAGCTGTTGCTATAGGTAACCACATAATGTCTGTTCATATTGAGCTGCATTTTTCTCCAGGGCATCTTCCCATCAACCTACATCCACGTGAAGGAAGTGACAGAGAACAAAGGGTGAGTACAGTGTCCTTGCTGTGTCTATGTATGTATAAGAATAGGTGATACCCGGCACTCCTGTATCAATAATGTACTAGTCTGGTGCTTGTACCATAAAACAAATAAAGCATACGTTACCAGCTGTGAAGAGGCGACAGCACTCAGTGAAGTTTCCAAAAAAGGAAATGTATTAGAAGTATGACACACAGAACCAATGTTTCGATCCACACAGGGGGGTTTTCCTCAGGGGAGTGCAGCGAACTAGTGACGGTAGCTGACTAATATACCCACCACCCAAGTGCTCCTGAACACACCCAACAATTAAAATCAAGCAAAGTGCGCAGAAATGCAGGTGAAAAACATGATTAGTACAAAGCAACATCAGTTGTGCATAAGTCCTGCTGCATCGCTTGTTCCGCTCACGTGACTTTAGCCGGCTGAGCAGAGCGTCCTGCGTCCCCAAAGCTACCAAGCAGCGCTTGCGCACTGTAACAATCTTATATAGCCGAAAGAGTCCTGAGCCAGATCCCCGAGAATTCAACATCCCCAGCCTGCAAGGGTGAGGAGTTCCTCCGAGAGTGGGACACACGAGTAATGTTTTGGAGTCCCTCCACATTGAATGTCTTCTTTGTACGCCTTCTGAGCGTCCCGGGTTGTCATGGTAACTGGAATACAACAATAAGCATGCATGCGCACTGTGAAGGCAAATGTTATACTGGAGCAAATGCAGCCTGAAAATGACGCGCGACAAGCACAAAACACCAAACAAGTGAGGGTAAATAGTATGAGAGACAATGGGGTAAAGGGGGTAATAAAGTCAATGGAAGGGGCAGTGAATGGCATAAAAACTACTCATTAGAGGAAGGCTACAATATTATAGGATTATAGCAGGCAGAAATCCATAAGAAATTCATGGCTCATCAGATAGCACAGTAGCCCAGCATGGAGCTGCAGATAACAAGTACAAAGGTTAAAATCCCATAATCATATTGATAATCCAAGGTAAATTCCTCAAGGAAGCATCCTCAATTCATGCCCTTGTTAAGGCCCTTTGGAGCCACTGTGTTCAGTCTGTAAATCATTTTTGCCTCAATTTGAAGTAATGCATTGCCTGTTCCCGCCCCTGGGTGGGACATGCGTCTGTACAATAGGCATGCACCGGAAGATGGCCAAGCTGTGTTGTTTTTGCTTAAAGTGCGTATCTACTGGCAAATGTTTTAAATCATCCTTGTTTGTAGAATCCAAGAGGGCCTTACGAATAGTGGATCTATGCATGGCTATTCTCTCTCTTAACATTCTAAACGTTTTCCCTACATAATGAAGCCCACAAGGGCATTAAATAATGTAAACAACGAATTTGACTGTCAGTTTAGGAAGTCCACTATTTTAATAGAATTGCCATTATGTGGATATGAGAAAGAGTTGCCTAACATCAAGTATTGACAATTAACACAAACTTTGCACTTATGGACACCAGGAGCCATTGTAAGCCAAGTAGGAGAAATTGCATATCGAAACGTTGGTTCTGTGTGTCATACTTCTAATACATTTGCTTTTTTAGAAACTTCACTGAGTGCTGTCGCCTCTTTGCCATCTTTGCTGCTGGTAACGTATGCTTTGTGTATATATACAGCTCAGCCCTGTTATAACGCAATCCGTTACAACGCAAATCCGCTTATAACGCGATGCAAGCGTGGCTCCCAATTTTTGTATTTATGAATACTTTACAACACAATTATTGGTATCTTAAATACTTTATTGTACAATTCATACAATTGTACATTATTTCTAACGCGATCTGCTTATAGCAAAATGTGATTCTTTGGACCACATGCACAGAGTTATAAGGGGATTGGTGTGTGTGAGTGTGTAAGTGTGTGAGTGTGTGAGTGTGTGAGTGTGTGAGTGTGTGAGTGTGTGAGTGTGTGAGTGTGTGAGTGTGTGAGTGTGTGAGTGTGTGAGTGTGTGAGTGCGTGCGTGCGTGCGTGAGTGTGTGAGTGTGTGAGTGTGTGAGTGTGTGAGTGTGTGAGTGTGTGAGTGTGTGTGTGTGTGTCTTTCTTTCTTCAGGCTCAGTGGAAAATTCCCTTGAAATATTGTTTCTTCCAAAAGAGCTCCATCTTAATTCTCCTATTGATTTTGTTGAAAAGGATCCCATACATTATTTACCACATAGTCTTTGACTTCACCTGGTTCCATTTATTTCAATCTTTGCAGACTTGACACTGTTGTTGAACATCCTTTTGGTCTTGCTGAAATTCATATGGAGCCCACACTCTTACTTGCTTTTGCAAATTCTCCAATTTGTTGCGGAGGTCTTCTGGACTTGTGGCAAAAATAACAATGTCATCTTCAAATCATAGGTGACTGAAATATTCACCGTTGATTTTGATTCCTTTTTCTTCCAAATCTAGTGTCTTGAACAATGTTTTAAGTGTTTCAGTGAAAACGTTTGCTGACATGATGTCTCCCTGTAAGGCCGGTTTAACCACTAGGTATACTAAGAGGTCGTCTAGAGCAAGGGTGCACAAATTTTTCCCCTGCTTGAGCCACCACCCACCCCCCCTTTAGCTTGGATCTGGCATCTAATGACGCAGCGGGGTGACATCACATTGCCATGGTAATGTGACATCGTGACCCCGCAGCGTCAGTTGATGCTGCGTTGTCATGACAAAATGTCACTGGAAACCAAGGGAACTGAAGTTAGAGGCCTTGCGCGCCCCACCCCCGGCATTTCATTTAAATGCCTTGGGGGAGAGCGCAGGACCTCTGTAACCACTGCGCACCAATGGTCTAGAGCAGCAAAATTTGTGGGGCATCAAATAAAAGTGCCTGCTGGACACCGGTGGAACTTTCCGGCACGTCGACGGACACCCTCCATCAGGCCCCCTTGTCACGGGAGACCAGGTTTATTAACACCTTTTTATACTGGGATCATTGAGCAAAACACGGAGGTAAAATAAATTGTAATTTATTTCACGAAAAGACATACACACAATGTAACACAATTCACAAGGTTAACACACTTACTGGGAACGGGGCTAACGAATAAATCCGTTTCTGGAACGAAATTCACAAAAATGACCTTTTTAGGAGCACTTTCCACTGACCGGTAGTTGCTCACAAAAGTCTTGGAACTGTTTTCGGCATGCAGTGCCAGATGCGACCGCTACGTTCTCAAAAGCTGGACTTAGAAACTTTTCTGAGTTAAAAATCCATGAAGCCGGCTTGTGTCTATTCAGTTCTGAGCATCTTTGAATTTGCCGCTGTTGGTTTGGCGCTTGGAATCTGCCCTCCTGATTAGCTGCAAGCCCACTTAAGGCTTTCAGGCTCTCATTCACCAACCTTTTCAGCCTATCAGAGCGTGGGAATTCTCCTGCCAGCCAATCACCGATTTGCTAGTATTGTAAACCCAGGAGGGCACCTTTTCTCAGTCTTTTTAAAGGGGCATGCACCAACCTTGCACCTCTGCCTCTTTGCATACTGAGCCCACCCGCTGTCCAGGCTCCACAGTCTGATGCCCGGCAAATGGTAGCCGGATAGTCTTGTGTTAGCCCAGGATGTGGGTACTCAAGCAGAACTGCAGTACCCCTCCTGTTCTTACACCTTGGCATCCCTGAGGCTTTCAAGTACGGACTCCGCACAGACACAGAGGCACCAAGCTTGGTAGCCATCTGGGTTTTCCGGAATCCATGACTTGGAAATCCCTCAGTTCATTTACAGGTGATCAATATATATACACCTATTAAAATATAACCATTTAATAAAATATATTGTGTCCTTTCTTCTGTGTGCTAAAAGATGTAAGTTCCTATTCTGGTGTCAGGGATGGAGTGAGTATAATTCACCTACCCTCACTAGCCTCATTCTTGGCACACATTAGAAAAATAAATTTTAAAACTTTTACACACTGCAAACATGCTTAGCTTTATCCCTTAGCTGGAGCATCCCTTGAACCCCTATACCAGGTTCAGGGTGCCTGGGCATGTATCTGGGTACCTCTACTATACTGGGGAACCCCTGCTACACTAGGGACTCCGTGTAAAGCTGCAGATATCGTTTAAATCCTTCATACCCATTTACCTTGTCTGGATGATGCTGCAGCAGGGATCCTGGCGGTGAGTCGTTAGAACGTTTTCAGAGTCAGAGTTTGGCGGAGTAATGTGCTTGGCTGTATCCGAGAATCTCACTCAATTCCCGGATATAACTTTTGGGGTATCCCATAACTCTTGAACCCCGATACATAGACACATTCTGTAAAGACTTTCTCCGACAAACCCACCCTGAAACTTACAGCCTAGACATCTCCCGATCCCACCACCTCAATAAAGACAAAAGACAAATAAATCTTTAATATCGCTAAAGGGGCACACAGTCTCAGCAATCCATTTTCGACATCTGGGTTCAAGAGCTGACACCCTAGGACCCCGACACACGGGTCAGGGGTAACCAGGTGGGCTTGACCTTTATTCATGAGCACGGTTAACCCCTTCACCTTCACACCCCCCATTGCTTTTTGGTGTGTTCCATACTGTATTTGAGTGTTGAGGCCTTACTTTAGCTGGGTTTATTGTTCAAACTGTCATAGTGCAGGCATACCTCGCATTAACGTGGGCAATAGGACCGGAGCATGTATGTAAAGCGAAAATGTACTTAAAGTGAAGCACTACCTTTTTTCCACTTATCGATGCATGTACTGTACTCAATCGTCCTATACGTTCATAACTGATGTAAATAACGCATTTGTAACAGGCTCTATAGTCTCCCCGCTTGCGCACAGCTTCGGTGCAGGTAGGGAGCCGGTATTGCTGTTCAGGACGTGAGCTTCCATTTGCCTATTGGGCGATATGTCCTTACTCACGAGTGTACTTAAAGTGAGTGTCCTTAAGTGTCCAGGGTATGCCTGTATAGTTAAACCTACAGTACCAGCACAAGTGCCAATATACATCTTCCAGAATACCCGTTACCACCATCTCTCCACCTTCAGGCAGTGAGGGAAGTGTGTGTGTGTGTGTGTGTGTGTGTGTGTATATGTGTGACGGGCTGTTGTGGCAGTGTTTCTGCATCTGATACACGGAGTGTGCAGGTCTGAATATGAAGCATCTGGACACTTTCCCTACAGTGCTGGATGGAGCACTGATTATTTGTGGGCACCACCATCTTCACTGCTGATACAAAGGAGACTCTGGTGCACAATCCATCCACTTACGGATAAGTATCCGCTACTTACCACCCATATACATCAATGCTCCCACAGCTCCTGACTGTTTACAGATTGTCTCCTAGGAATGTTTTTTTAATATTATGAAGTGAGTGCATGGCCTTGCGGCCACGCTTGTTCTTAAATAAATGTATACTATATACATACAGTATTATGATATGGAGCTGGCTCTTCTTAGTTTCTTATATATATATATATATATATATATATATATATATATATGTGTGTGTGTGCGTGTGTGTGTGCGTGTGCGTATGTATATATATATATATATATGTATATATATGTGTGTGTGTATGTATATGTGTATGTGTATATATATATATATATATATATATATATATATATATATATATATATATATATACACCATAATACTGAGTTAAGTTATGGTGAGTAAAAAAAGTAACAAAAACCCTCCACAGGAAAGCAAATATGCAAATACAACTGTATGCTCATCTGCATGTCTTAGGCAGGTCTGCAACCCCACCTTTCCCCATTATCACCCAGCATACAGCACTTCCACTGCATCAAGGGATTCTGGGAAATGACATGCAAATGAGCACACAGTGTCACTTTTTGCCTCAAAAAACATTTTTAACATGGTTCCCTATAGGCTTAAGCTTGCTGCATGGTCACAGCTTTGAGCACAGCCAGGGTTAAGGTGCATACCCAGAAAACCACCCACATACATCTGTTTCGACCTCAATGGGTCTCATCAGTGTGGGGTTGATTTTAACTGGGTATGCAAAGAGGCTATGGGATAGGCTATACCATAATACTGAGTTAAGTTGATGAGACCCATTAAGGTCGAAACAGCTGTCTGTGGGTGGTTTTCTGGGTATGCACCTTAACCCTGGCTGTGCTCAAAGTTGTGACCATGCAGCAAGCTTAAGCCTATAGGGAACCATGTTAAAAATGGTTTTTGAGGCAAAAAGTGACACTGTGTGCTCATTTGCATGTCATTTCCCAGAATCCCTTGCTGCAGTGGAAGTGCTGTATGCTGGGTGATAATGGGGAAAGGTGGGGTTGCAGACCTGCCTAAGACATGCAGATGAGCATACAGTTGTAATTGCATATATATATATATATATGTATGTATGTATGTATATATATATATATATATATATGTATGTAAAGCATACATTACCAGCAAAGGTAAGGAGACAACAGCACTCAAAAGGTATAAGCAGCTATAAACTGTATTCAAGAAACTTGCACATACGGATATATGTGCAAGTTTCTTTAATACAGTTTATAGCTGCTTATACCTTCTGAGTGCTGTTGTCTCCTTACCTTTGCTGGTAATGTATGCTTTATTATTTTTTATGACATAAGCACCAGGTCATTATATCACTACAGGAGTGCCAGATATTCATGATTTGTATATATGTATGTGTGTATGTATGTGTGTATATGTATATAAGCGTGTAGAAACCAGGGGGATCCTGATAACAAATTGAGACAGCACACCGCCGATGTACTGTAGAAAAGAAAGTGTATTAAGAACACCAGGCAGCCAACGTTTCGGTCCTCGTTGAGGGACCTTCCTCAGGGCGCTGTGACAAGCATCTGCCTTCTACATAAACGTGAGTGCTAACTGCCATACCAATGACCATATGTATATGTATATGTATATATATATATATATATACAGTGTTCGACAAACCTATACATTTGCTCGCCCTGGGCGAGTGGATTTAACCCCCGGGCGAGTAAATATTGGCCCAAGCAGCACACGTTTGGTACTAGGTGGCGAGTAGATTTTTTTGTGTGGCGAGTAGATTTTTTGGTGATTTGTCAACCACTGTATATATATATATATATATATATATATATATATATATATACAGTGGTTGACAAATCACAAAAAATCTACTCGCCACACAAAAAAATCTACTCGCCACCTAGTACCAAACGTGTGCTGCTTGGGCCAATATTTACTCGCCCGGGGGTTAAATCCACTCGCCCGGGGCGAGCAAATGTATAGGTTTGTCGAACACTGTACAGTATGTGTATATATATATATATATATATATATATATATATATATACATACACACACATATACACACACACACACACACACATACCCACACATACCCCCACACACACACACACACACACATATATGTGTATATATATATATATGTGTGTGTGTGTGTGTGTGTGTGTGTGTATATATATATATATATATAGGTGTGTGTGTGTGTGTGTGTGTGTGTGTGTATATATATATATATATATATATATATATATATATATATATATATTAGATAGAAGGAGAAAGCGCACAACCCATAACGTAAAAACGTATGTAGCGGGTATTCCCCCCCCCCCCAATCGCAGATATTTGTGGGTGCAAGGAACATATGGTGTTACCAAGTGTGGTGCGTATACCTGCAGGCTCACAGGAGGCCTGAGCCTCCGCTAGTGAGAGCCTGGGGTGAATCCTCTGGAATGTTCTCGGTTTAAGCGCCTCCACCTATGTAGGATTCTATGGGAATGTAGAATGACCCTAACATAGGAACCCACCCAGAAACCACATACACCAGTATTATGTATAACAGGTTTACTGAATGAACAAAGAACACTATAACATCATACTTATACTTTATAACTTCACCACGTTATAACATCCCCACAAGGTGCCCACAGCCCAACCCCTTTGTCCCGTGGTCAGCGCTGCCACTATGTGAGAGAGAATGTTATGATCTGTTGGTGCACTTAAAGAGTACCTGCCGAGTGCTCCTGCACTCGGGCCTGCAAGGAACTTCACAAAGGATCTGTCATTCTGGGATCCCGTCTGATCCAGTCCGGTGAATCCTTGCTTGGGGTCTGCCAAGGGCGGTCCCACCCTGAAGATAGTCTTTCTCTCTGGGCGTAGACTTGAGCCCAAGTCTCCTTTCAGGAAGTGCAGCGGCCGCTTTATCCCTGTCTATCACTGGCACTACGTGATATGCGCTATACTATAGGCCGTCCCTACAGCACAGCAACCTGTAATGGCTTTGGGGAAAACTCCTAGGGCCTACGGGGCAGCCTATCTTAGGCAGGGGTCCCTCCCCCTGTACCCGCACTACCTCCTCCCGTACTACCCGAGTCCCCTCTGCCTCACTCTTAACTAACTGGTCCCAGCGCCTGCAGCAACAAGCTGTGACCCACTGGATGCTTGCAGCCAACGTGCTGCACAACACTGTGCCTGCCTGTCAGACCTCACGGCACTGACAGCCGTGACCCTGACAAGAGAGCACACTTAACACTAAGGGCAGCGTCCCTACCTTGGGCCGTCCCTTATCAATTACCCCACTAGCCTCTGGATGAGTTGGGGCCTACCTGGGATGTGGGTACCTATCGGGGGGCAGGCGCTGCACTCGCTCCCTACACCCTTCCTTCCCCTTCTGCTCCCTAGCTCCAACTAACGTAAGTGACAGGGTCCCTAACCTGAGGGCTGTCCATGGCAACACTCACTCCACTGGGCGACTCAGAGCTAACTTGGGCCTTGGGGGCTGCTGGCCTAGTGCAGGGAGTCACTGACTCCTGCACCCTACCTCCTTCCCTTGGCTGCTCCTGGGTCTCACTGACTCGCGTGTCCTCAGCGCGCGAAATGTATCTTTCTGTTTCTGCCAAGTCATCCTCCAGCCCTATTGGCTCTCTGGTGTCATGTGGCTCTGCCCCTATGCACCCTGGGGGCTGGCAATCCTGCACTGCGCATGCGCGAGCTTCTGTGGGCCTCCCGCTCTATTGGGCTCCTGCGCATGCGCAACCGCACTGACAATGGCTGCGCCCTGCTTTGCTAGCCGCCGGGACCTTAACGACGCGACCGCGGCCTTAGCCATGGCCCGATCACGCCCCGGCAACCGGCCGCATACCGGAGGAGACGTGCTACTCCCTGCTCCGGCCCCCACCCTTGGAAGCAGCCGTCGGGTCCGTTGCTGGCTCTGGCGGCGACCGTGCTGCAACAAGGGAGGGGGGTCTCCAGGAGCCACGGGAGCTCCAGGCTACACTCTCCCCCTGGTGAAAAGTCCAACGTCCCCGCTTGGGGCACGACATCAATCGGCATCAGGTTACACAAATAAACATTGGCATTGCATAACGGTACACTCAGCAGATTGACTTTAACATCACTATTACCTGGCAGGTCATATAGAATAACTGAGGTGAGCTGAGACCATCTGTGGGGTGCGCCTAACTGATCATGTGGGGGTACCTCACTTTTGCGTCCGTGAGCCTCCCCTAGAAAAATCTCTTGGAGAGCACACTCTGGAGTGACAGTCACCGGTTCCGTACTACTTCCTCCCCCTGGTGGAAGGAATAGTACACTGTCTCTTAACCAGGCCTTTACCCGGCCATCCGCGGCAGGGATGCGGTAGGCCAGGAGGCCAGGACCTTTCCTGCGGTCCACTACATGGCGAATGGAACGCTCCTTTTTGGGCTGACTGGAGGCAATTTTTACTGAATCCTTCTCTACATAGTCTTTGTCCCTTCACACTTGCGAGGCTTCCACTGGGAAGCGAGCAACGGACAATGTCTCTTTCCTCAAAGTCTCTGTTTCACCTGGCAGGGGGTAAAGGGTAGATACCTTACCACAGCGGTGATTCACGGTGGCCAACAGGTCCTCGGGGACGCTGTCAGTTCCCACCTCGGCTGTCTTGGAACCTGTCCCCGGCACTTCTAGGGCAGTCCACTTACTGGCTGGAAACTCGGGAGCGTGGGTCGCAGTCCTGGGACCATTTGGGTCGGAGCACATGGGCTCACACTCGGTTCAGTTGTGATGACGCACAGATGTCCAGCTACGTTCTTCTGCTCAGCATGAACTTTAGTTGGAGCATTTTTCACAGCCATCTCCACCGGAGCCTGTAGGGAGTAAGGAGGTTCCTCACCACTCCGCTGGCTTGCGATGGATTCCTCTTCCTTTGGAACACTGTCAGGTACCATCTGTGCTTCACTGGACACCACGATAGGACTGATTGTTCTCTTCACTTGGACGATAGGCGGTAGATACTGGTCCATTCGCACCACTGGACAGTTATCTTCTAAGGGAGACACCTCCGCCAGGACGCGATGCCGAGTGGAGCCATTCGCCCCGGTGACCATACTTAAGGAGCTATCGTGCTCCGCGATCACCGGGAGGCTCACACCCGACACCCCTGGGGCAGTCAACTCACCCTTGTCGTCATTAGCAGGTACTGATCCCAAGCCTGGGACCGATGGTACCATTGGAGTAGGCCGGACGGCCCGTTGTAGGGCACATGGGCTCACAGCAGGCTCTGTATCCGCCGAGATAGTTGGTTCGATGACGTCACTAGAGTGGTCTGCCGGCATGCGCATCACCACGAACGGTTGGTTGCTGGAATCACCAAAGGAAGATGGGGGTATAGACACCTTACCCTGTGGTTCCTGCTCTACCACTAGGACATCCCCTTTGAGAGGGTCTGGAACTGTGCGTAGAATGCTCGATTACTCCAAAATTTCTATGAGAGGGGTAGATTGGTTAGCTATACGGACCGTCTCCGTATTAAAGTCGACCGCTTCTTCCCCAGCTGCTTTTGCAGGCTGCCACAGCACGGGCTTCATGTACTGTTCCCCGCAGTCAGCACATCTGTCTCCCCAGTCTAATGTACAAAGGGGACAGTCATATCTGTTACAGACACACCGTATGCACCCGTTCTCGCTCACCCTTTCCACCTTGTGTGCTATCAGTCACTTGAATACATCATACTCCATACCACCAAACGTAATAATGTCTTCTTGTAAGCACGGACACAAGAGAACGGACACATCCCGGCCTTTGCCCGCCAGACTCCAATCGGCAGAGGGGGTATTTCACTGTGCTTGCTCCCCCTGGTGGAATGTAAAGGAGGGGTGATATACTCTCTCAAGGAGTGTGTCTGGTTCTGCACTACGTCACTCAATTGGCGGGGTTGGGGCTTAGGTTTTCCCGCCAATCCCGGACGGTTTTCTGCAAAGTCATTCTGCTCCACCTTAAGCGCAGCACCACGTGCATGTTGCCATGGCGATTGGTCAGCGTAGACTATCGGATAACCCTCCGGAGGGCACCCAGGCATAAACAACGTGGATGGTGTCTCTGACAGGCATATATTCTCCGGGGAGATCACCTCAAAAAGTATTGACATCCACTGAGCTGTGGGGTCTTGCTCTTCATCTAATAGACACGCGTATGACCACCCGGGAATTTTACGCATATGCTCCCAGACTTTCAGAGCTGATATGTGTGCGGGAAGGCCTCCTACGGCCACCGCACGGCGGGGGCTACAATGTTGCTCCCACGCCCAGACAAAGACCTCACATCCGGACTTTACAAACATGGTGAGAAAAAAATAGGACTTGGACAATTTGAAAAAAAATGGAACAGGGCACCCCAGGTCTATCTCAGCAGCGCCTCCAACTGTAATGGGTATTCCCCCCCCAATCGCAGATATTTGTGGGTGCAAGGAACATACGGTGTTACCAGGTGTGGTGCGTATACCTGCAGGCTCACAGGAGGCCTGAGCCTCCGCTAGTGAGAGCCTGGGGTGAATCCTCTGGAACGTTTTCAGTTTCAGCGCCTCCACCTATGTAGGATTCTATGGGAATGTAGAATGACCCTAACATAGGAACCCACCCAGAAACCACATACACCAGTATTATGTATAACAGGTTTACTGAATGAACAAAGAACACTATAACATCATACTTATACTTTATAACTTCACCACGTTATAACATCCCCACACGGTGCCAACAGCCCAACCCCTTTGTCCCGTGGTCAGCGCTGCCACTATGTGAGAGAGAATGTTATGATCTGTTGGTGCACTTAAAGAGTACCTGCCGAGTGCTCCTGCACTCGGGCCTGCAAGGAACTTCTCAAAGGATCTGTCATTCTGGGATCCCGTCTGATCCGGTCTGGTAAATCCTTGCTTGAGGTCCGCCAAGGGCGTTCCCACCCTGAAGATAGTCTTTCTCTCTGGGCGTAGACTTGAGCCCAAGTCTCCTTTCAGGAAGCGCAGCGGCCGCTGTGTCCCTGTCTATCACTGGCACACTACGTGATACGCGCTATACTATAGGCCGTCGTACAGCACAGCTTTGGGGAAAACTACTAGGGCCTACGGGCAGCCTATCTTAGGCAGGGGTCCCTCCCCTGCACACCGCACTACCTCCTCCCGTACTACCCGAGTCCCCTCTGCCTCACTCTTAACTAACTGGTCCCAGCGCCTGCAGCAACAAGCTGTGACCCACTGGATGCTTGCAGCCAACGTGCTGCACAACACTGTGCCTGCCTGTCAGACCTCACGGCACTGACAGCCGTGACCCTGACAAGAGAGCACACTAACACTAAGGGCAGCGTCCCTACCTTGGGCCGTCCCCTTATCAATTACCCCACTAGCCTCTGGATGAGTTGGGGCCTACCTGGGATGTGGGTAACCTATCTGGGGGCAGGCGCTGCACTCGCTCCCTGCACCCTTCCTTCCCCTTCTGCTCCCTAGCTCCAACTAACGTAAGTGACAGGGTCCCTAACCTGAGGGCTGTCCCTGGCAACACTCTCTCCATTGGGTGACTCAGAGCTAACTTGGGCCTTGGGGGCTGCTGGCCTAGTGCAGGAGTCACTGACTCCTGCACCCTACCTCCTTCCCTTGGCTGCTCCTGGGTCTCACTGACTGGCGTGTCCTCAGTGCCCGAAATGTATCTTTCTGTTTCTGCCAAGTCATTCTCCAGCCCTGTTGGCTCCCTGGTGTCATGTGGCTCTGCCCTATGCACCCTGGGGGCTGGCAATCCTGCAATGCGCATGCGCGAGCTATCTGTGGGCCTCCGCTCTATTGGGCTCCTGCGTATGCGCAACCGCACTGACAATGGCGGCGCCTCTGCTTCGCTAGCCGCTGGGGACCCTAACGACGCGACCGCGGCCTTAGCAACGGCCCGATCGCGTCCACAGGCAACCGGCCGCATACCGGAGGAGACGCTCTGCTCCCTGCTCCGGCCCCCACCCTTGGAAGCAGCCGTCGGGTCCGTTGCTGGCTCTGGCGGCACCCGTGACCGTGCATGCAACAAGGGAGGGGGGTCTCCAGGAGCCACGGGAGCTCCAGGCTACACGTATAAAAGTTTAATAAAAATATATAGAGAGGGAAACAAGCTCACTCACAAACATAAAATCTAATTATGCATGTATGAAAATAATATAACCACCACGGGAACAGCACGGAAAATCTCCTGCAGCGTCAGATGTAGCAAACGCCGCCCGCTCGTGTCCACGGTCTGACCTCATGCATGGTTTTTCTATTGCTCTGTCGTTCTATGGTTTTTTTTGAAACCTGTAAACTTAGGAGTCCTGAGTTGTCCAGTCTCTCCACACCCATTCCGCTTTCAGCCGCGCCAATTCTGGGGCTGTGTGCAGCAGGGCTGGAAGCTTGCCACTGCTTCCGACCCTTGTTGATGACGTAGTGTTGGCGCTGCTTCTAACGCGTTTCGTCAGACACACTGATATATATATATCTCCCATGCCAGTACACACTAATCTATATTCTGTCACTTTGAGATGGGAACTGCCTTGGTATTCCCCCAATGGTTTGTACTGGCACAGGAGGGACATAGAGAGAAAAGGGGAATTATTCTTAATGGTAATTCCTTTTTTTTCTAGTCCATCCATGCCAATACAACATTCCCTCCCTGTGGAATTTTGTTTGTTATTTATGTTTGATTGGGCTAATAAAATTAAATGTATTTAAAGTCTCAGTGTGGCAGTTCTTTCTTTTTTGATTTGGAGATAAATGTCTGAATAAGCATCCAGACTTTTACAGAGAAATGATTCCAGTGTCCCGAGAGTAGATTTGGTCTCAGGATGGGGCTGACGTGTTACGTTGTGCGTGTAATCACCCCTTGATTCCAGTGTCCTGGGAGTAGATTTGGTCTCAGAATGGGGATACCATGTTTCATGTGTGTGTGTAATCACCACCAAACCACCTTTCGTTGCAGACCACCATGAGCTGGGTGATAACTGGTGAGCTGCCCCTGGTGCAAGAGCTCACTGCCACCCTACGAGAATGGGGAACACTCTGGCACAAGCTGTACGTGGTGAGTGTGGCGACCTGGAGAGTTACATTTCACGTGTTCCCAATCTGGAGGCCGTTGCCTTATTAACGCCCCATCTCTCCTGCAGCACAATGAGCTGGTGCTGTTTTCGCCAGGTGGAGGAAATGTTGTTTCT
>NC_134487.1:195028915-195135067 GCF_040206685.1 Ascaphus truei | reverse complement strand
GCTAACTTGGGCCTTGGGGGCTGCTGGCCTAGTGCAGGGAGTCACTGACTCCTGCACCCTACCTCCTTCCCTTGGCTGCTCCTGGGTCTCACTGACTGGCGTGTCCTCAGTGCCCGAAATGTATCTTTCTGTTTCTGCCAAGTCATTCTCCAGCCCTGTTGGCTCCCTGGTGTCATGTGGCTCTGCCCCTATGCACCCTGGGGGCTGGCAATCCTGCAATGCGCATGCGCGAGCTATCTGTGGGCCTCCCGCTCTATTGGGCTCCTGCGTATGCGCAACCGCACTGACAATGGCGGCGCCCTGCTTCGCTAGCCGCTGGGACCCTAACGACGCGACCGCGGCCTTAGCAACGGCCCGATCGCGTCCACGGCAACCGGCCGCATACCGGAGGAGACGCTCTGCTCCCTGCTCCGGCCCCCACCCTTGGAAGCAGCCGTCGGGTCCGTTGCTGGCTCTGGCGGCACCCGTGACCGTGCTGCAACAAGGGAGGGGGGTCTCCAGGAGCCACGGGAGCTCCAGGCTACACGTATAAAAGTTTAATAAAAATATATAGAGAGGGAAACAAGCTCACTCACAAACATAAAATCTAATTATGCATGTATGAAAATAATATAACCACCACGGGAACAGCACGGCAAAATCTCCTGCAGCGTCAGATGTAGCAAACGCCGCCCGCTCGTGTCCCACGGTCTCAGACCTCATGCATGGTGTTGAAACCTGTAAACTTAGGAGTCCTGAGTTGTCAGTCTCTCCACACCATTCCGGCTTTCAGCCGCGCCAATTCTGGGGCTGTGTGCAGCAGGGCTGGAAGCTTGCCACTGCTTCCGACCCTTGTTGATGACGTAGTGTTGGCGCTGCTTCCTAACGCGTTTCGTCAGACACACTGATATATATATATCTCCCATGCCAGTACACACTAATCTTTATTCTGTCACTTTGAGATGGGAACTGCCTTGGTATTCCCCCAATGGTTTGTACTGGCACAGGAGGGACATAGAGAGAAAAGGGGAATTATTCTTAATGGTAATTCCTTTTTTTTCTAGTCCATCCATGCCAATACAACATTCCCTCCCTGTGGAATTTTTGTTGTTATTTATGTTTGATTGGGCTAATAAAATTAAATGTATTTAAAGTCTCAGTGTGGCAGTTCCTTTCTTTTTTGATTTGGAGATAAATGTCTGAATAAGCATCCAGACTTTTACAAGAAATGATTCCAGTGTCCCGAGAGTAGATTTGGTCTCAGGATGGGGCTGACGTGTTACGTTGTGCGTGTAATCACCCCTTGATTCCAGTGTCCTGGGAGTAGATTTGGTCTCAGAATGGGGATACCATGTTTCATGTTGTGTGTAATCACCCCCAAACCACCTTTCGTTGCAGACACCATGAGCTGGTGATAACTGGTGAGCTGCCCCTGGTGCAAGAGCTCACTGCCACCCTACGAGAATGGGGAACACTCTGGCACAAGCTGTACGTGGTGAGTGTGGCGACCTGGAGAGTTTACATTTCACGTGTTCCCAATCTGGAGGCCGTTGCCTTTTAACGCCCCATCTCTCTGCAGCACAATGAGCTGGTGCTGTTTCGCCAGGTGGAGGAAATGTTGTTTCTGCTGATGGAGTGGCGATCGTTAATCCTGTCAGGGACACTGCCCAAGGATGAGCTTGCGGAATTGAGGAGGAAAGTTACAGCCAAGATTGACTACGGGAACTGGTAAGTGGGTTACGGGTTGAGAGTGAAGGGTATGAGGGACGAGGGGAGTGGAGGACACGTTGGGTTGGGTGGGGGGGAGAAAAGTGTGGGTGGGGGGGAAGGAAAAGTATGGGAGGGAGGGAAGGAAAAGTCTGGGAGGGGGGGAAAGTGTGTGTGGGGGAAATGTGGGGGGGGGGGAGAGTGTGTGGGGGGGGGAGTGTGTGGGGGGGAAGTGTGTGGGGGGGAAGTGTGTGTGGGGGAAGTGTGTGTGTGGGGGAAGTGTGGAGGGGGGAGTGTGGGGGGGGGGAGTGTGTGTGTGTGGGGGGGGAATGTGTGTGTGGGGGGGAATGTGTGTGTGGGGGGGGAAGTGTGTGGTGGGGGGGGAAGTGTGTGTGGTGGGGGGGAAGTGTGTGTGGTGGGGGGGAAGTGTGTGTGGTGGGGGGGAAGTGTGTGTGGTGGGGGGGAAGTGTGTGTGGTGGGGGGGAAGTGTGTGTGGTGGGGGGGAAGTGTGTGTGGTGGGGGGGAAGTGTGTGTGGTGGGGGGGAAGTGTGTGTGGTGGGGGGAAGTGTGTGTGGTGGGGGGGAAGTGTGTGTGGGGGGGGGGGAGTGTGTGGGGGGGGATGTGTGTGTGGGGGGGAAGTGTGTGTGTGGGGGGGGGAAGTGTGTGTGTGTGGGGGGGGAAGTGTGTGTGTGTGGGGGGGAAAGTGTGTGTGTGTGGGGGGGGAAAGTGTGTGTGTGTGGGGGGGGAAAGTGTGTGTGTGGGGGGGGGGAAGTGTGTGTGTGGGGGGGGAAAGTGTGTGTGTGTGGGGGGGAAAGTGTGTGTGTGTGGGGGGGGAAAGTGTGTGTGTGTGGGGGGGGAAGTGTGTGTGTGGGGGGGGAAGTGTGTGTGGGGGGGGAAGTGTGTGGGGGGGGGGGAAGTGTGTGGGGGGGGAAGTGTGTGGGGGGGGAAGTGTGTGGGGGGGGGGAAGTGTGTGTGGGGGGGGGAAGTGTGTGTGGGGGGGGGAAGTGTGTGGGGGGGGGAAGAAGTGTGTGGGGGGGGGGAAGAAGTGTGTGGGGGGGGGAAGAAGTGTGTGGGGGGGGGAAGTGTGTGGGGGGGGAAGTGTGTGGAGGGGGAATGTGTAGGGGTGGAAGGGTGTTGTGTGGGGGGGAAGGGTGTGTGGGGGGGGGGAAGGGTGTGGGGGGGGAGCCATCTGACTCCCACCCCCCCCATGTGCCGTCTGACTCCCACCCCCCCCCATGTGCCGTCTGACTCCCACCCCCCATGTGCCTTCTGGCTCCCACCCCCCCATGTGCCGTCTGGCTCCCACCCACCCCCATGTGGTGCCGTCTGGCTGCCACCCACCCCCATGTGGTGCCGTCTGGCTGCCACCCCACCCCCATGTGGTGCCGTCTGGCTCCCACCCACCCCCATGTGGTGCCGTCTGGCTCCCACCCACCCCCATGTGGTGCCGTCTGGCTCCCACCCACCCCCCATGTGGTGCCGTCTGGCTCCCACCCACCCCCATGTGCCGTCTGGCTCCCACCCACCCCCATGTGCCGTCTGGCTCCCACCCACCCCCATGTGCCGTCTGGCTCCCACCCCCATGTGCCGTCTGGCTCCCACCCCCCCTCATGTGCCGTCTGGCTCCCACCCCCCCCATGTGCCGACTGGCTCCCACCCCCCCTCATGTGCCGTCTGGCTCCCACCCCCCCCATGTGCCGGCTGCTCCCACCCCCCCTATGTGCCGTCTGGCTCCCAACCCCCCCCCCCCCCCCCCATGTGCCGTCTGGCTCCCACCCCCCTCCATGTGCCGTCTGGCTCCCACCCCCCCTCCATGTGCCGTCTGGCAAATGTGCCGCCTGGCTCCCCCCCCCCCCCTCCGCGTCCGTCTGACTCCCACCCCCCCCCCACGTGCCGTCGACTCCCCACCCCCCCCCCCACGTGCCGTCTGACTCCCAACCCCACGTGCCATCTGACTCCCACCCCCCCCACGTGCCATCTGACAAAGTGCCGTCTGACTCCCACCCCCCCCCCCCCCCACGTGCGTCTGACTCCCACCCCCCCATGTGCCGTCTGACTCCGCCCCCGCATGTGCTGTCTGACTCCACCCCCACAATTTACAGGATTCTCGGACTGGACCTTGTGGTGAGAGATGAGAATGGGAACATTCTGGACCCGGATGAGACCAGCACCATCAGATTATACCGCTCCCATGAGATGGCGTCCCGGCGAATCGAAAAGGGTCCAGGAGGAAAAGGTACCAAGAGATTCCTGTGCTGAATACTAATAAGACAATGTGAAAGAACGGCAGTGGATATTCACACTCGAGTGTAAATAGCGCCAAATGGCTATTCACAGTGGAGTGGAAATAAAATAACGAAATGAAAAAAATCGTCTGAGCTGTGAATTGAACCTGGATCACTCGGTTCATGGGCGGCAGTGATACCGCTCAGCTGTAGCACCTAGCTTCTTTTCAAACTTAGTTTATTCAATAAAAGGTAGCACCATAAATTGCTGCTGTTTAGTGAATAAAGGGGTTTAATTGCCTACAGATAGAGAAAACACCGGTAAGTCTGTGCTCGTCGCTATTTGCATTTTATTTTTAAACTCTGATCCTCCATTCAGAAGATATATAAGCATTTGCAATGCTAGATGTCTGGAAAGTAAAAATGCAGCTCTCCCCAGAGCAGCCTAAAGGTACCATGGCAACCTAGAGAAGAAAACATGATTATTTTTAAAATACAATAGCTCAGAGGACAAAATACTATCATTGAATGGAAATAAAATAATGAAATGAAAAAAATCATCCGAGCAGTGAATTGAACCTGGATCACTCGGTTCATGGGCGGCAGTGATACCGCTCAGCTGTAGCACCTAGCTTCTTTTCCAACTAAGTTTATTCACTAAACAGTCTAAAGGTACCATGGCAATCTAGAGAGGAAAACCTGATTTATTTATTTTTTAAATACAATTGCTCAGAGGACAAAATACTACCATTGAGTTAAACCTGCTTGGTTCTCCGATGTTGTCCCTCATTCCACATGCTGTCTAGCAGTCTTCCCTGTGCTGCAGAAGATTTTATTCCCATGTATTTGAATGGAGCTGAACTGGACTCAATCACGGGCAAGACCTCTTCCAATCTATTCATGTTGACGGGACAGACACCGAGGAAACCATTGATTGACGTGCATTGTGCTTTCCAACTCCTTCATTTTTAATTTACAAAGAATACATACAGGAAAACATGTCTTGTCAGTTTTATTGAGTTTGTTTAAGGAAGCCAGTGACACTGATAATATGGTTACAATGAATTGTGTGCACACGAACACGTGGTCTCGCAAAGTCGATGCGAGGAGGTGGATGGCAGAGAACGCTCCACCTTTTCCTCTCAGGTGGCGTCCACCACTCCTGTGGTTGGAAGATTTCTGAGGTGCTCTATAACCTCATTGCAGTAATCATTTGGTCATTAAAGGCTTTAACTGGATACGGCCTGAGAACTGTGCCTTGAGGATCATATACACATTTAATGTGTTCCTCCAACTGCAACATTGAATAAACACATACCACAGTACAGTAGATTTAAAATCAGATACTCATATAAATAACTGAACTGACCATGCTGATATTAGTGCCACTATATGCATAATGATGTATACAAATTCTAAACTGGGTTAAGATATATGTGCTGTACACCACTGATCTTAATCTCTACATGCATAATATCAGGTGGAGTGAACCAGCTAAGCATAGCTGTATGCATTAGGTAGCACCAGTCAGCTATGCAGTGCAGCAAACATTTGCCGCTATTTACACTCGAGTGTGAATATCCACTGCCTGTGAGAACCATGTGTCTGTATTCAGAGCCATGTATATACAGAGTTGTGTGTGTATATACTGTAGTATTTTAACATGAGAACCATGTTTCTGTATACAGAACCATGTATAAAATCTATAAAGTAACCCCCACCCCCCGCCCCCATTTTACTCTTTCATTCTTGTTTCACTGGCTCCTTTACCTTCTCTCTGTACCTCCCCATTCCACTGACGTGTCTCCTCATTTGTAGTCCCCTCCCTTTCTCACTGACACCTACCTTCTCAGTCCCAGCTGCAGCCCTTGGATTCTCGGGGTCCTCCCGTATTTCGTGTCACACACACATTCAGTCTGTACATGAATCTCAAGAACTTTGTATGTAACATGGGGGAGGACGCGGAACTGCTCATGTGTCTGTACGACCCGGAGGGCTCCCACTTCATCAGGTCAGACCCTGCTTCGGGGACGAACTTAAGGGAAGCATAAGCAAGAGAACGTGTGTGTTTAAAAAGTCGTGAATGCTGCATTACACATTGAGTAAAGTGAAGAATCAAGTGTATGCAATAAAGCCAACGCACTATTAGAACGTTTAAAACAATTGTCTCATATACATGCATATAATGTTAAACGGAAATGAAAAGCAAAAATAGGCAACAAGATAAAGGCGGAGCGGCGGGAAGGGGAGGGATCCAGACAAATGTGATAGTGCTTATCCGCATCTTGTTTTTTCACTATCTTAACTACTTACATTGTGAGTGTTTTTATTCTTTTTACTTATGTGCTTAAGTCAACTTTAATAAATGTACTGTACCATGAGATATGCCTCTTTTGCGCTTCTTTCTTAGATATATATGTATGGTTTTTTTTTTTTTTAAAGTTATGTTGGGTGAAAAAGGAGACAAAAAACCTCCACCGTTAGCATATAGCCAATAAAGAATATCACTTGTGAGCTCATTTACATGTCCTAGACAGGTCTGCAACCCTGCCTTTCAACCATTATCACCTAGCATACAGTGTTCCCACTGCAGCAAGGGATTCTGGGACATGACATGCAAATAATGTGTCACCTTTTTCCTGAAAAGCCATTTACATGGAGCCCATATAAGCAAATGCAACGCTGTTCACACAGCTTTTTAGCACAGCATAGATTTTCAGGCAAAAGGTGACACTGTATGCTAATTTGCATGTCATTTCCTAGAATCCCTTGCTGCAGTAGAAGCACTGTATGCTAGGTGATAATGGTTGAAAGGCAGGGTTGCAGACCTGTATAGGACATGTAAATGTGCTCAAAAGTGATTCTTTATTGTGTGTTTGTGTGTGTGTGTGTGTTTATATTTATTATATTAATAATTATATTATTCCTTTTCTCTCAGTGAGAATTACCTGGTCCGTTGGGGCAGCACTGGGATGCCAAAGGACATTGAGAAACTAAACAACCTGCAGGCTGTGTTCACTGTGAGTGCAGTATGGAGTGTGTGGGTGTTGAAAATAGAGTGCAGGGTGGGGGTACGAAGAGTGGGGTGTTTGAACTGTGGTTTTGTGGTTGCAGGATGTTTGGTGTGATGAATGGGGTACTGGGAGTGGAGTGTGTGTGTTGCAGGGTGTGTTGTGCTGTTTGAGGTAGTGGGTACTGAGTACAGAAAGGATGGGGGAGCACAGTTGTAGGAAACAGGCAGTGTAATGAGTCTAGTAATTAACACTTAAAATAGAGCGGTTATACCCTGAGCGAACGTAATGGCTCAGGTGGCTGATGTCCAATTGAAAGGGCGAATATACATAAATGTGTATATGTGGGTGAGAAGGTAAAAATGGTAATATATAACTTACACGGCCTTGTGTAAGCTCAGTCACATCAAGGTTTCTTTGGGGATCCCGTGATCTTGCAATGATCCTTTTCTCTCCGCGATGTGAGTTCTTCTTCTTGATGTATGTCCTTATTGCTTCGTGGTTCAGTGTTCAGTGTTTCCACTCCAGGGGGATTTCCTCTTCAACCACTGGAGAATTCAGCAACAACCTTGCAGTGGTTGAAGAGGAAATCCCCCTGGAGTGGAAACACTGAACCACGAAGCAATAAGGACATACATCAAGAAGAAGAACTCACATCGCGGAGAGAAAAGGATCATTGCAAGATCACGGGATCCCCAAAGAAACCTTGATGTGACTGAGCTTACACAAGGCCGTGTAAGTTATATATTACCATTTTTACCTTCTCACCCACATATACACATTTATGTATATTCGCCCTTTCAATTGGACATCAGCCACCTGAGCCATTACGTTCGCTCAGGGTATAACCGCTCTATTTTAAGTGTTAATTACTAGACTCATTACACTGCCTGTTTCCCACAACTGTGCTCCCCCATCCTTTCTGTATTCATTGCCTACAAGGGTCCTGGATAGATCCTGCTGGGGTTCCGAGTCACAGGAGGACATCACTTGAAAATCACACTCAGGCAGTATCATACTCCGCTTTTTTATATTTCCGCATATCTGACATAGCTCTACAGAGATAGCGCCCGGGTACCCCCTCAAACAGTGGGTACTGAGTGCCGGGTAAGGAGGATGCAGTATTGGAGATGTATGATACTAGGAGTGGAGTGTGGGGTACTGAGAGGGATATAAGGCATTAGGGCAGGTCTGCAGGTTTATCAGAATCAGATAGGAAGCTCACCCACCAGAGCTGGTGATAACACTTCACTTTACAGACTCTGTGTTGTTTCCCCCAAGCCTCCCTTTGTTTCACGGTGTTGAGGTGAGCACACCCTTCCCTCATTGCTAATCTCCCTTCCCCCATCTTCTGACAGGACCTGAGCAGCCTGGATTTAAACTGTCCCCGGATCAGCCTCGTCTGTCAGATTGTACGTGTGGGACACATGGAGCTGAAGGATGGGAAGAAACACACGTGTGGCCTCAGACGTCCCTTTGGGGTGGCAGGTGAGAGGGTCCCAGCTCCATTTGACATCCATGTTAAAAACAATGATACTGTCTATATCTGTGCAGTGATGTATTACTCTGCGTATTTGATTATACTGTGTACTTCCTATGCAGTATTATAACACTGTAGGTTAGGCCTGCCCAACTCGTAAAGTGAGAAGGGCCGAACTGCTCCAAGGAAAAAAAAATTGGGCCGCACGGGTTAAATCATCATCATCATCATCATCATCATCATCTCTCCTCCAGCACCTCTCATCATAATCATCATCATATCTCCCCCAGAACCCCTCACTATCAACCTTTACGATATTCCCCATCTATCTCTCATACCCCCATCTCTACCCCTCATCCACACAATACCCCCCTCCACATCAAACACACAATACCCCCTCCACATCCCCCCAGCCCATTCCATGTCAGCAGCCCCCCCATGTCTCTCTTCCCTCAATATGACACTCTCTCCCCCTCCCCTCAATATGACACTCTCTCCCCCTCCCCTCAATATGACACTCTCCCCCCCTCCCCTCAATATGACACTCTCTCCCCCTCCCCTCAATATGACACTCTTCCCCTCCCCTCAATATGACACTCTTCCCCTCCCCTCAATATGACACTCTTCCCCTACCCTCAATATGACCCTCTTCCCCTCCCCTCAATATGACACTCTCTCCCCCTCCCCTCAATATGACACTCTCTCCCCCTCCCCTCAATATGACACACTCTCCCCCTCCCCTCAATATGACACTCTCTCCTCCTCCCCTCAATATGACACTCTCTCCCCCTCCCCTCAATATGACACTCTCTCCCCCTCCCCTTAATATGACACTCTCTCCCCCTCCCCTCAATATGACACACTCACCCCCTCCCCTCAATATGACACTCTCTCCCCCTCCCCTCAATTTGACACTCTCTCCCCCACTCTCTCACTCTCTTAAGCCTGCTCACTTACTTTCACTATAATGAACGGGAATATAA
The DNA here is from genome assembly GCF_040206685.1 of Ascaphus truei. Classification (NCBI taxonomy): domain Eukaryota; kingdom Metazoa; phylum Chordata; class Amphibia; order Anura; family Ascaphidae; genus Ascaphus; species Ascaphus truei. The sequence goes on along the minus strand of NC_134487.1, from coordinate 195,125,682 downwards.
TGCGTGGTGCTAAGAACCGTATACAGTCAGGGTAATGATGAAATAATGATGATAAATCCTGTATGAGGTTTGGGATGTATCTTGATTGTAGGGAGGGTACTGGGTGTGGTATCCTAGTTGGTAAGCCAGCATAGATGGCACTCAAGTTGTCCAGGAACCCAAGAGCTAATAATCACCCCAATGAATAATACCCTAATTCCTTAGTGGAATGATATAACCATGTAGCAAACAGGAAACACTCACGAGTCTGCTCCAGCGTCCATGTTGTTCCCATCAGACCTTCAAGGTGTGCCTCCGTCCGTGAAGATAGAATGCAATAGAAGAGAGAAATGGTAGAGCACAACCGGAATTTATCCAAAAGAGGAATTCAAAAGAGGAAAGTGTGTTATTCATAAAAGGGTTTAATAGTCATGGAAAAAAGGGGGCAAGGCATTACCCTACCAACACGTTTCGTGCCACACAGAGCACTTTATCAAGGCCTTGTGTGTGCAGGGAAGGTCCCGCCCCCGCTGCAGGCAGAGATCATACAGGGAGCAGCAGCAGCACGGAGCTTGTGAGCTTCTGGCCGCCCGTGCACAGCTATGCCCGACCCCAGGCTTCCCCGCACGCAGCCTGCGCCCCCCCCCCCCAGTTTGCGCACCGCTGCGTACAGCATGCGGCCACGCGCGCCTTCTTTCCTTACCAGGGAAGGGGGGAGAAGGGGGGCCGTAGCGGGCCATATGTTGTGCAAGCCTTCTGTAGGTATATAAAGATGTGTGTATCTGTGTGCAGTGATGCACAGTAGATATACATAGAGTACTGTATATAACACCTCTTATACTCCCTGTACATGTCACAGTGGATATGGGGTAGAGGAGGGAGAACTGGCGCACAGCCAAAGGAGTGCGTCACCAAAAAAATTGACTGATGAATAATCCTTTATAAATCCATAAAACAAGCGGGGGTAGTCATCCTCCATCTGCGTTTCGTGTATCAAAATACACTTTATCATGGACTCCTTGACACTATTTACTACTTAAGATGCCTGCCGTGTCCAATCGGCATCCCCTGATGACCTGATGAAGTCAGCTGACGCTGACGAAACGCGTTGGGAGTGACGTCATTGCGCTATCATGAGGTTGTGTTCTGTATGCGAGGGATCTCTGTGTGGTGTGCGTTACATGCAGAGCCGAGCGGTGATACTGTGCAGCTGATTGTTACGCTGAGCACCAATCTGGTGGCTCTGTTGGCACAGATACATGTGCTTTCTCTGAATTATCCACGGAAGACGGACAGTACTGTCGGTGTATCCAAATATCGGAGGACTTTAAAATATCTACAACATCTCACGGAGTAGCTCAGCTGGTCATCTTGCACCATCAGGTGTTTCCCTCAACTGACGGTGACTATCATTAATACACCGCCAAAGATACCTTTATGTGTATTTTATCTCCAAACATTTTCTAAGTGGGCATTTTCCACCTTTTATACCTTTAATAAATTTATGTATCTGGTAATGCACTAGGGTGTACGCTGTTTCTTTTTCCATATATACACATATATATACACAATGGAATATTTGGTTGCTACATTGGGCATTGGGACTACAGTATATACTGTACGGGACAACAGCGCAGCGTCGTCATTTACGCTGTATAATATATGTATTGTGTTAAGGTGGGAGGGGTTTTCTCTACAAGTAAGGACCACCAGGCTAAGGTTGCACCGAACCATAAAGTGTGTGTGTTTGTGTGTGTGTGTGTGTGTGTGTGTGTGTGTATATATGTGTATATATATGTGTATAGCTGTGCAGTGACCTGGAAGAATTCTTCAGAAGGCTGCGTCTTAAGGAGTTCTTCCACAACAGACACAACCAAGATTATGCCAACACTGCAGAAGGAGAGCCGCTGCACATGAGCAGGGAGAAGCAAAAATCAAACTGGATCCCACAAACTGGGCGCAACCCCACATTGGACCGGTACATTGAAAGCTTCAGACACAGCGCCAAAACCACCATCCTGGACAAAGTAAGGAAACAAACATATAATCTGACACTGATGGAGAGGAGAGCCATAGAATCGCTAAAGGCCAACCACAACATAACAATCAAACCTTCGGACAAGGGAGGAGCAGTGGTCATAATGAACACCACAGACTACCTGCGGGAAGCACACAGTCAACTCTCTGATTCAAAGTATTACACCCAACTGCAGGAGGATCCAACTAAAAAATACATGCGAGAACTCAACAGGATCATTAAAACACTCCCGATCCGCACAAGAGAACAAATTCTGGACCTGATACCAGCTAACCCAAAACCTGGCACATTCTACATGCTCCCTAAAATTCAGAAAGAGGGCAACCCTGGGCGCCCTATTATCTCTGGATCTGGCACACTTACCGAGAATATTTCTGGCTGGGTGGAGGGCATTCTAAAACCACTTGTCAGGAACACACCCAGCTATATCCAGGACACCACCAACCTGCTAAACAAACTGAATGCCATTGGCCCCCTCCCAACAGGAACACTACTAACAACCATGGATGTAGAGTCACTTTATACCAACATCCCCCACGAGGATGGGATTTCAGCCTGCAGATACTTTCTGGGACTGCAGGAGCCACTCACAGAGACAGTGACTAAATGCATTGAATTTATTCTGACCCATAACTACTTCACATTTGGAAATGACACATACCTTCAGACAACCGGGACCGCTATGGGTACTCGGATGGCGCCACAGTATGCCAATCTGTTCTGCGCAAAACTGGAAAGTGACTTTCTGTCCACCTGTCACTTGAAACCCCTTACATACCTTCGCTACATCGATGACATCCTCCTGATTTGGACCTCTGGCGAACAGGACCTCCTACAGTTATATGACAACTTCAATACTTTCCACCCGACCATCAACCTCAAACTCACCCATTCCCCGGATGAAGTACATTTCCTAGACACCACCATTACTATAAAGAACAACCAACTACAGACCTCTGTATACCGCAAACCTACAGACAGAGCCAGCTATTTGAGGGACAACAGCTTCCACCCGACACACACCAAACATGCAACCATCTACAGTCAAGCCATACGATACAACCGGATATGCTCCGACACAGCAGACAGAGACCAGCGGATTAAAGCCTTGAGATCAGACTTTATAAACCGTGGATATAACCACAGAATTGTAGACCAGCAAATTCACAAAGCCACCAGAATACCAAGAAGTGATCTCCTTGAATACAAACAGAAGGAGACAAGTGACAGGGTACCTTTGGTGGTCACATATAACCCACACCTAGGAGCCCTACGCAAGATCACCAGGAAACTACAACCCATCCTCCAGGAAGATACAAGACTGCAACAGGTCTTCCCTGAAGCACCCTTATTATCATACACACAACCTCATAATCGCAAGAATATTATGGTGAGGAGTAAAGTATTCAGCAGTACAACTGAATGCGGGACAAAACCATGCCAGGACCCAAGATGCAAAACCTGCGCAATGCTCTACACAGCGGACACAATACAAATACCACACAGGAATCGGGAATACAAAATCGGAGAAAGGTTCACCTGTTCTTCCAGCAATGTCGTATACCTCATCATGTGCATGAAATGCCCAGGATGCTGCTACTACATAGGTGAGACGGGGCAGGGGCTAAACAAGAGAATGAACCTGCATCACCACAGCATCACATGCGGAACAAGAGACAGTCCTGTCGGTGAACATTTCTCTGACTCTGGCCATAAGATGAACGATCTGAGGGTTGCCATACTCAAAGGTAATCTTAAAACCCCGAAAGAGAGACGGTTGCATGAATACAAATTTATGCAACTGTTCGGGACACTTAGCAGTGGCCTAAACAGAGATCGAAATTTTATGAGTCATTACTGACACTAGTGAACTCTCGTCCCATGAGCGCTATAGGCCATGTCTGTACATACTGTGCTATATGTATGCACACACAGCTGTCTCTCACACATACTTATACTCCTTGTTTTTCCATCCCTATACACCAATAGGGACCACATAGTATCCACACACACTTTTAGTTGTGCTACATACCCTCACATTTCCACACCCACCCACACCATTTATATCCCCTCTCACTCCACACACACCTTGTGTAAAGCACTGTATATACTGTGGGCTCTCCATTCATTTTTATTCACACTGATACACATACACACTCTTTCTTCACTTGCTTTTAGTAACCTTTTGACACCTCCAGCCATAAATCTCATCCACATCGGGGGAAGGACCAGCACAGATAACATTCCAAGAGACACTGTTTTTAAGTAATCCTTGCTTCATTCATTGTAACATCGCCGGAAGAAGAGATCAGTGTATCTCGAAAGCCCGCACAAATAAAAGCATTTCGTTAGCCACAGAACGGTATCATCTATTTATTTTTTGATTATTGAAGCTCGACTAATACGGTACTGATACCTCTACATGTATATACAGCTAAACCCCGTTATAACGCGGGTCTCGGGGTCCACCCCGAGACCACCGCGTTACTAACGGGGTCGCGAGAAAAAAAAATGGCCGCCGCGCTTTAGCGCATATTCATCCCGCGGGACAGGAGATGGGAGCGGGCATGTCCCTCCGCTCCCCGCTTCCCCCTGTCACCGCGGGACAGGCCGCGGGACAGGAGATGGGAGCGGGGATGTCCCTCCTGTCCCCGCTTCCCCCTGTCACCGCGTGACAGGCCGCGGGGCAGGAGATGGAAGCGGGGATGTCCCTCCTGTCCCCGCTTCCCCCTGTCACCGCGGGACAGGCCGCGGGGCTGGAGATGGGAGCGGGGATGTCCCTCCTGTCCCCGCTTCCCCCTGTCACCGCGGGACAGGCCACGGGGCAGGAGATGGGAGCGGGGATGTCCCTCCTTTCCCCGCTTCCCCCTGTCACCGCGGGACAGCCCGCGGGGCAGGAGATGGGAGCGGGGATGTCCCTCCTGTCCCCGCTTCCCCCTGTCACCGTGTGACAGGCCGCGGGGCAGGAGATGGGAGCGGGGATGTCCCTCCTGTCCCCGCTTCCCCCTGTCACCGCGGGACAGCCCGCGGGGCAGGAGATGGGAGCGGGGATGTCCCTCCTGTCCCCGCTTCCCCCTGTCACCGTGTGACAGGCTGCGGGGCAGGAGATGGGAGCGGGGATGTCCCTCCTGTCCCCGCTTCCCCCTGTCACCGCGGGACAGCCCGCGGGGCAGGAGATGGGAGCGGGGATGTCCCTCCTGTCCCCGCTTCCCCCTGTCACCGTGTGACAGGCCGCGGGGCAGGAGATGGGAGCGGGGATGTCCCTCCTGTCCCCGCTTCCCCCTGTCACCGCGGGACAGGCCGCGGGGCTGGAGATGGGAGCGGGGATGTCCCTCCTGTCCCCGCTTCCCCCTGTCACCGCGGGACAGGCCACGGGGCAGGAGATGGGAGCGGGGATGTCCCTCCTTTCCCCGCTTCCCCCTGTCACCGCGGGACAGCCCGCGGGGCAGGAGATGGGAGCGGGGATGTCCCTCCTGTCCCCGCTTCCCCCTGTCACCGTGTGACAGGCCGCGGGGCAGGAGATGGGAGCGGGGATGTCCCTCCTGTCCCCGCTTCCCCCTGTCACCGCGGGACAGCCCGCGGGGCAGGAGATGGGAGCGGGGATGTCCCTCCTGTCCCCGCTTCCCCCTGTCACCGTGTGACAGGCCGCGGGGCAGGAGATGAGAGCGGGGATGTCCCTCAGGTCGCCGCTTACCTCAGATCCTGCTGCCTGCATGGAGGTGGTAGCGGGGGGTTTCTTCTCCCCACCGCTGTCCCTGGCGCTCCCGCTGCCTGCGCGGGAGGAGGGGGGGGAGCGGGTGGTGGTGCTGGTCGCGGCCTTTCCTCTGCTCCGACCCCACCCCCCGTCTGTGTAGAGTGAGAGAGTGTGTGTGTATGTATATATGGGAGAGAAAGTGTGTGTGTGTATATGGGTGTGTGTATGTGGGTGTGAGTGTGTGTAAGTGTCTGAGTGTGTGTGTGAGTGTCTGTGAGTGTCTAAGTGTGTGTAAGTGTGTGTAAGTGTGTGTAAGTGTGTGTGAGTGTCTGTGAGTGTCTAAGTGTGTGTAAGTGTGTGTGAGTGTGTGTGAGTGTGTGTGAGTGTCTGTGAGTGTCTGTGAGTGTCTGTGAGTGTGTAAGTGTGTGTAAGTGTGTGTGAGTGTCTGTGAGTGTGCGTGAGTGTGCGTAAGTGTGCGTGGGAGTGTGTGTGAGTGTGTGTGCGTGTGCGTAAGTGTGTGTGAGTGTGTGTGAGTGTCTGTAAGTGTGTGTGAGTGTGTGTGCAGTGTGAGCAATGAGGAGTGTGTGTGCAGTGTACAGTGTGTGTGCAGTGTGTCAGTGTGTGCAGTGTGAGCAATGAGCAATGAGCAGTGTGTGTGCAGTGTGCAGTGTGTGTGCAGTGTGTGTGCAGTGTGTCAGTGTGTGCAGTGTGAGCAATGAGGAGTGTGTGTGCAGTGTACAGTGTGTGTGCAGTGTGTCAGTGTGTGCAGTGTGAGCAATGAGCAGTGTGTGTGCAGTGTGTCAGTGTGTGCAGTGTGAGCAATGAGCAGTGTGTGTGCAGTGTGTCAGTGTGTGCAGTGTGAGCAATGAGCAGTGTGTGTGCAGTGTGCAGTGTGTGTGCAGTGTGTCCAATGAGCAGTGTGTGTGCAGTGTGCAGTGTGTCCAATGAGCAGTGTGTGTGCAGTGTGCAGTGTGTGTGCAGTGTGTCAGTGTGTGCAGTGTGAGCAATGAGCAGTGTGTGTGCAGTGTGCAGTGTGTGTGCAGTGTGTCAGTGTGAGTAATGAGCAGTGTGTGTGCAGTGTGCAGTGTGGCAGTGTGAGCAATGAGCAGTGTGTGTGCAGTGAGTGTGTGCAGTGTGTGCAGTGTGTGCAGTGTGTGCAGTGTGCAAAAAAAAAATGGAAAAAAAAAAAAAAATTAAATTTTTTTTTTTTTTTTTTTTTAAACGGGAGCCACGGGAAAACCGCGTTATAACCGAATCGCGGTATAACGAGGCGCGTTATAACGGGGTTTAGCTGTATATATATATATATATATATATTGGATAGAAGACCTTCAAGCGCTACAATGAAAATTATCTATACATGTAAATAACCACAGTGAAATATTAATATACAATTATTGACTACAATGTGTATATAAGGAGGGTGTAACCTAAAATACCTGACCCTAATAAATGCAGCCAACTAGGTCCACGACCCCACAAACGCCGAGAGAAAAGAACTGTGGAAGAATGACCTAGGCGCAGGAGAAAGGGGGAGGGGGAAAAAACAATAAGCGTCACAGTTAGATGGTGAGGGATACACTCACCCTTGGATGGATAACATAGGCATTTATCCACATAGATGGGATCTGGAACTATTGTAGTTTCTCTGTATGAATGAATTTGTTTTCACACTTGGTGGGATCACTCTTCTTACTTGATTTATGGGAATGAAAATATAAAAGGAACATATAGTGTAACACAGTTTTATTAAAATAGAAAAAACCTATAAACATATAGGTAATGTACTCACACTTTATGAGTAATAAAACAGGCAGTTGGAGAGATTTACAATCAAACTGAGTCTCTCATACTCAGTTTGTGCCCCGACTCACTGCTATCCGAATGTTGGGAGACTGTTAGTGAATTGTCCTGCTCCGAGTACCGGCGTCTGGTCTCCCCGACCGCCGTGCACTTCCGCGTCACGTGTCTATTCCCAGTCTCGCGAGATCTCGCTCCAGTCTCTTACTCTGGAGCTAATCTGCTTCCAGGGATTCTCTGATCAAGTCTCTCACAACCTCTCGCCTCAATCTGTGTTATCGCTGAACAGAAAGTCACCCAACGTTTCACCAAATGCGGCTTCTTCAGGGGTTCCGCATTTGGTGAAACGTTGGGTGACGTTTACTCTTGTAGAGAAAAACCCTCCCACCTTAACACAATACATATATTATACGGCGTAAATGACGACGCTGCGCTGTTGTCCCTTATATAGTCTTAGTGTCCAATGTAGCAACCAAATATTCCATTGTTAGTGCTGCCATGGCATTGGAGCTCTTATCTTAATATGGTGGGTTCTGGTCTTTTAGGCGTGGTATATTTTCATGTATACATTCACAACGGATACCCAGGTTTTCAGGAACAAGTCTCCGGGCTGTCTATTATTCATCACGTATTAACATCTCTGGTTCTGGTATCTGGTTCTCTCTTGCCCTGGGCTCATCCCCCTCTTTCTCTGTGTGTAGAGAATGTGTTGGGCTGTCTGTCTCTCACTTTCTCTATCCTTGGCTATCAGTCTTATACAAGCCTCCTTTTACTTCTGTGAGTGTCTCTCTGTAGCCCTCTCACTTGGGCTGTCTCTCTGTTTCAGAATGGCAGTTGGACTCCCTCTGTGTCTTTCAAACTGACAGTTTGTTTCAACATTCTATATGGTTTTCTTCTTAGCCAATCCCATATCTCCTGTCGTGTTGGCAGGCAGATCTGTGACTGTCTCTTATTCAATATTCCACCATGTGATAGGAGGAGCAGATTAATTATGTATTGTTCACAGTATACTAAGGCCTGGGACCCGCTGCGCTCGTTGGCGCGGGCGGCAATGTAGCGAGTTCCCCACCAGCAGGGGAATCCTCGCGAGCCGGTCCCGGTCCCCACTGGCTGCACAGCTGACTACACGCTGTGGCGCGTCAGCCGCTAGGAGACACCACAGAATGGTGTTCCCTAGCGTTGACGCGTCACGTGGTGTGGCTGTGAGCCAATGGGGAGGGGAGGCTTCGGGAGGAGGAGAGGCTTCGGGGAGCGGGGAGGAGTGTGGAGTGAAAGCAGCGTGAGTGCCTCTCTGTGTGTGTGTCTGAGTGCGTGCGTGCCTGCCTGTGTGTGTGTATGTGTGTGCCTGTCTGTGTGCGTGCCTGTCTCTGTCTGTGTGTGTGTGTATGAGTGCGTGCGTGCCTGTCTCTGTCTGTGTGTGTGTGTGTATGAGTGCGTGAGTGCCTGCCTGCCTGTGTGTGTGTGTGTATGTATGTATGTATGAGTGCCTGCGTGTGTGTGTTTTTTTTACTTACCTGCAGCCCGTGGCAGCCCGTGGAGGGAGGGGGGGGAAGAGTAGCGGGTCCCTCCGCTCAAGCCACGCCCCCCCCTCCCTGTCAATCCTCCCACTCCCGCCCACCTCCCGCTCCGGCCCCTCACGTCATGGCCGCGCCCCCTCACGTCATGGCTGCGCCCCCCCCCCGACCCGTTTGGCCACGCCCCCCCCGCTCCGAGAAAAGTAGCCTGTAGACCGCAGATCGCGGTATAGCGAGTTGCACGCGCCGCCGGCAAGCAAGCCAGCCGTGCGGACGCGTGCAACGGGACCTTAGCCTTAGATGTGAGCCGGTGCTACAGTACATGTATCTGTATGTAGTGATGCAAAACTCTGGGTAAATAATGATACTTTTCTCATAGTAATACATTTCTACTTCGTAGCTTTGGCAGTGATACAATACTATAGGTATATAATCATAATTTGTATCTCTGCAGTGATATATTACTATGGGTATATAATGATACTTGGTATCTTACCGTTTATGCTGTGCATCTCTTGCAGTGATGGATATTTCAGACGTGATACATGGAAAGGTGGATGATGAGGAGAAGCAGCATTTCATCCCATTTCACCAGTGAGTATGACCTGCAGTGTGTTGCACACAGAGGTCACGTGCTTTCCATTTCAGAGGCCAGACACTATTACAGCCTCTTCTCTATGGGGAATGTGTGCCTCTGTACAAGGCAGTAATCTCTCTATCTCCTCCCCCTCAGGATCGCCATGGAAACCTACATTCGGCAGCGGCAGCTCATCATATCCCCGCTCATCACCTCCCGCGTGATCGGAGAGAATGAGCCACTGACCGCCGTGTTCAACAAGGTGATCGCGGCTAAGGAAGTGAATCACAAGGGGCAGGGTACGGAGAGGACACTGCAGGGCGACACAGACAGAGGGGACCTGTGACTCATGATGTCTGTCCCTTCGACAGCAGGGTGCCACAGTGACATAGACACAGGTGACTTTCCCCACTGATACATGCTCGGTCCCCTGTGCTTTGACCGTCACCCTACATATTGTCTCCTCAGGACTCTGGATTTCGCTGAAGCTGCTCCCTGGGGACCTGGCTCAGGTGCAGAAGGAATATTCTCATCTTGTGGACAGATATACAGCTGTGGTCCGGAAAATGGGCTTCCCGGAGATCATCCTGCCTGGTATGTGAGGCTCTAACTGTTTTAAACTCCCCCCCTCCCCCCCACTATAACCATACCCCTGCAGTGTCAGGTCCTGGCAGGTGCAGTGACAGACTCCCCCATCCCGATCCTTGCAGGGAACGTTCGAAACGACATTTATGTCACCCTGATGCAGGGAGAGTTTGATAAGGGAAAGAAGAAAACCCACAAAAACGTTGAGGTGACACTGTCCGTGCACGACCTGGAGGGCAATCTGGTGGAGGTAAGTTACCTCCGTCTCCCCCTGCTCCCCTAATACCACATTACAACTGTACAGACTGAGACTGCCTCTTTAGATTCCAATGCAGGGAGTAGGAGGACACAGGTTTAAGCTCTCTCTGCATCACTTCATGAGATGTAGAAGAGTGGGAATGAAGTGGTTTGGGATTGCGATGCACTGACATTCCTTGTGCAAAATTAGAACCAGATCTTGCCGGAAGGGTAATTATAAAGCAGCTGTTAAGTCTTCTCTTTTTGTTTTGCTCCTCTCTCCGCCTCTAGAAAGCAGTTCACCCTGGAGCCGGTCATGAGGGGCTGTCAGAATACAAATCAGTCGTATACTACCAGGTCAAGCAGCCGTGTTGGTACGAAACAGTCAAGGTGAGTGAGGGCCGACCCCTGTCCTCCTGTTCCTTTTACCCCATGTACAAGATACATTCAGATTCAGTAAATTAGACTTCCAGAGTATCCCATTGTCACTACGATCGGATTAAACCTGCCAAATGGACCAGACTGAATTCTTAATTTCTTTCCCCAAAAAGAGTATAAAAATGTAATTTATTACATAATTGGATCATTGATTGTGCTGGCAAATTATCTGATATTTTAAAATAAATTCTATATTAATGAATGCATATATATAATGTTTACATGATGTATCACACCAATCACACTTGTGCCCCGCCTCCTGCGCAGGTTTTAATCCCAATCGAGGATGTCAGCAACTGCCACCTGCGCTTCACCTTCCGGCATCGATCCTCGCAGGAATGTGAGCATCTTATTATTATACCTTAATTTAGTCAGTAGAGAATAATCAGCAGGATAGGATGGGAGAGGGGAGCACTCCATCTGTCTTATATCCCCAGCCTCTCGTCACTGTGGGGTAGGGGCAGCGCTCCTTTGTCTGTATATACTAAGGCTGCGGCCAGGCAGGGAGCGAGTGCGCTGGCGATCGTGCGTGGTGACGTCACATGCTCCGCTTGGCCGTGCTTTTCCTGGCCAGCTCACGGGAGGGCGTGGCATAGATCTGGTTCACGCTCATTGGGCGAACCACTCACGTGATGTGCCAGCGAGTGGCACAATTAAATTTGCTTGCTTCGGAAATCAGCTAAGCGCCGTGCATGCCCAGCATCACCCTGGACGAGGCCCAAGTCTATCTCGTTTCAGTGTTGGGGGTGGTGCTCCTTGCTCTCTTTATATATCCCCCGTCTTTTCGTCTCAGTACGTGCGGGGAGCACACCTTGCTTTGTCTATATATCCCCAGTCTCTCATCTCAGTGGGGGGCTATCTTTGCTCTGTCTATATATACTTCGCCCCTCTTAGTGGGGTGGAGAGTGATGCATGGTCTGTCTATGTATCCCCAGTCTCCCTCGTCTCAGTGGTGTAAGAGGAGGGGAAGGCAATCCTTGCTCTGCTTCATACTGTGTAACCTTCTGTTCTCACAGCACGGGATAAGTCAGAGAAGGTGTTCGGAGTGGCCTTCGTGAGGCTGATGAACTCAGATGGGACGACCCTGCGGGATGGGAGACATGACCTGATCATTTATAAGGTGATGATGACAACTATTTATAGCGTTTTTTTATGTCTGCTTTGGTTTTGTAGGTTTTTTGGGACCATTAAATGGCTACTGTGTTTTCTGGAGAGCACATGAAAAGTGGGGGAAAGTAAGGGGCAAACAGGCAGCAATAATAGAGACTTATTAGTTGGCCCAATTAATTATGGTGCATCCAGTTCTTTTCTCAAGGGTATCAGACACTCTCCCTCCTGATGTCTGGTTCCTTCCTGTGTCAGACTCTTGGTCCATTTTGAATCCTGTGAGAATTGGGAGGTTCCCAATAGTACCGGGTCTATTTGAGGCACGTCGTCCCTGACTGGGGGTAGTGTCTTTGCCTTTCAGGGGGACAGTAAAAAAGTGGACGATGCTAGGCTGTACCTGACCCTGTCAGGCACCAAGGAGGAGGAGGAGGGACGGTCCCCAAGGGGTCTTCATCATTCAACCAGCATCACCCCCACGAAGGACAACTTCCACATCAGCACTCTCATCTGCTCCACCAAACTCACCCAGAATGGTGAAAGGGGGAGGGAGGGGGCAGTGATATGTTACACGTGTGATGGGAGGGGGGGGCGGGCATGCCCCATATGGGAAGGTGTGGTGGAGTGGGATGGTGGCATGTTGCACAGGAGGGGCTGGTCTGGCATGTTGCATGCATTAGGGAGGATGGGGCTGGCGTGATGCACATATGAGAGGCCTGAGAGAAAAAAAAATATTTTAGAGGGGAATCCACTGAAAGTCTATGAGAATTCTGGGCTGTGTTGTAGCTGCAGACCCAACGCAGTGTAGACCAAGCAGACCAAGGCAATGTTGGTAGTGCTGCCTTGCACATCCCTAAATGGTCTGTCTAAGCCTTGCTCACATTAGCGGCTTACAGCCCTCTCTAAATCTAGTCAGCCCAGCAGTGTTTTCCTATTCATTGAGCCCCAGTGTTCTTGTAAGGCGTTTATCAGACAGAGACTCATTAGCTCTTGCTTCAGTGCACCTATGCTAGTAACATAGCATCACACTCATTAACCCCCTCACTGCCACGGGGACACTCTTTAGCAAGTGTCTACGCTTTTAGTGAAGTGGACACTATAGCCAAAAGGGGATGGGGATACTTTTTAGTAAGGAATGTAGCAGAAAGGTACTCTTTAGTGGGGAGTAATTTTTAGCGTGGCGTTACTCCTTCTGACCTTTTCCCTCTTCTCCCCTGACTCCCCCCAGTGGATTTGCTCGGCCTGTTAAACTGGCGCTCAAACTCTAGATCCGTTGTTCACACACTGCGTAAACTGATGGAGGTGGAAGGGGGGGAGATCATGAAGGTGAGTAACAGAGCGGGGACTGACAGGATGGACAATACAGAGTAACAAGGGGAGCAGGGGAAATTTCAGGGGGGCACTCTGCAATTGTGGGAGGTGGTATGAGGTTGCAGAATAAGAAGGGGCTTTTTCTGTCATCTTTTTGTCTCTGCCACCACTGTCGTCTCCGCTCTCTGTCTCTCCTCTCCCCCTAACACTTCCCCCTTCTTTTTTTTTTTCCCCTTGACATTTCCCTCCTGAATCTTCCCCCTCAGTTCCTGCAGGACACACTTGACGCCCTATTTAACATAATGATAGAGACATCGGACACAGAGACCTGTGATGTGCTTGTGTTTGATGCACTGGTGAGATCACTGGGGGGGGAGGGGGAAGAGATGTGTGTTTCTACTGGTACTTCACTCACTCCTTGCCTCTCCCCCTCATTCCTCCACTTTCATTTCTCACTCTTCCCTCCACCCCTCCCTCTGTCACTGGTCCCCTTCCTCCCCCCTCATTCTTCTTCCCCCTCATTCCTGCTCATCCTGACCCTATATCCTCGCCCTCCCTTACTCCTACCCTCTTTCTCATAACCCCCCACTCCTCCCCCGCTCACTCCTTTCATTCCTTCCCTGTCTCTGCAGTCCTCACTTCCCTCCACCTCCCCCCTTCACTCCTCCTCTCCCCTTCACTCCTCCTCTCCCCACTCCTCCTACCCCCCCATTCACTCTCCCTCCCCCTCACTCTGTTCTTTCTGTTCCCGCTCACAGGTTTTCATCATTTCTTTGATCGCAGACATTAAGTTCCAACACTTTAACCCCGTCCTGGAGACTTACATCACCAAGCACTTCAGCAACACGCTGGCCTATGAGTGAGTTAGAGGTGATCCAGTCAGTTACAGTGTGTCGTGATTGAGGGATGCATCCTGTGCCCCTCTTCTCTTTGCCCTATCCTCCGCTCCTCATTGTCCTGTCCCCCTTTCTTTATCGTCCTGTACCCAGGAAGCTGGCCACGGTTCTGACATTGTATGTGAGGAGCGCGGATGATTCCAGCCGCAGCGAGATGCTCTTCTCCTCCCTCAAAGCTATAAAGTATCTATTTAGGTTCATCGTCCAGTCACGGGTCCTGTACCTCAGGTAAGGGCAAAGCTGTGACAGATGCAGGGGATGGAGCCAATAGTGCTCTTTTCCCCTCTTCCCATGTCAAATCTAATGTACATACCACACAGAACAACTTACTGTATATCTATAGTAGGCAGATCACTGTGCATTTGTGTGCAGAGCAGTAAAGTTTCTGCCCCCTTAGTGGTAAGTCCTCACCTTCCTCCTGTGATTTCCAGGTTTTATGGTCAGGGTGAGGGCAGAGACCCATTTAACGACTCTGTGCGCCAGCTTTTCTTGTCTTTCAACGAGCTAATGGACCAACCACTGGAGGAGGCAGTGAAGATTAAGGTGAGGCCCCAGTAATAAAATTAAGGATATTTTTTATTACAACAACACCTGTAACTATATCAAACTGTCTCCAGAGTCGTGCTGGAAGTGAATGATAACAAGGGAGGAGGGAAGGGAGGGGTGTAGAAGATAAAGCCTTGTGCTGTTCTCTTGCAGGGGGCTGCTCTGAAGTACCTGCCTGGTATAATAAACGACTTAGTGCTGGTCTTTGATCCGGTAGAACTCAGGTAAACTGTATGCAAACACAGCAGTGATCAGATCCTGCATATATCATATCCATCATATCACTCTCCCCATGAACAAGACCCTGTACAAAACATCCCCGCACACACCGTGATCAGAACCTGACATTCTCCCTGTCTTGCAGCCTCCTGTTTAGTACGTTTATCCAGAGTATCCCAGATAACCAACTGGTCCATCAGAAGCTGACCTGTATGAGCAAGGTGGTGGAAAGTGATATTTTCCTGCAGCCGGGTCAGTATGAGGGTGAAGTGACACCTGGATCATCGTCAACAGCCTTTTTAATTATAATCTGTGGTCATTATGGGATGTTGTAGGGGGTACAGATGCAGAATGTGACATCTCGCCGCTGACATTTAACAGCTGACCTTCAGGGCTCTGCGGGTTTTCCCCACGTAACGCATCCCACATCTGCAAGTTATCAAATATACTACTCCAACTGTGTTACAATTGATACAGCTCTTGATGGTATGCGTTGTGTTGGTTCTAGGATATTTGATAACTTGCAGATGTGGGATGCGTTACGTGGGGAAAACCCGCAGAGCCCTGAAGGTCAGGGTATTAGAACATTTGGGATCTATAAGAAACGAACTTGATACCCCCGTGGCGCGCCACATTCATCAATTCCACAACGGTGATGTGAGTTACATTAAGGTCTGTGGAATTTAATTTATTCCGAGGGGTCCAAGGAAAGGGAATTGGGACAGGCACCTCATGCAAAGGGAATGCCAGTGGATATTTAACTTGCAGACACTTCAACCCAATGGATTAAATGAGGGGTTTATTTACACCTCATTTCTATAAATGGAGAATGTGATGTAGTACTTATTCCATCTATAGGTACACTACATACCACCCGTATGATATCAGAGACCCCTATCTGCTCCATCTTCTTGTACTATAGATGGTCATATGGATAAGAGACTCTGTAGGTTATAGATGGCTACCCTGAGGTCTCGTTATGTAAGGCGAAGTATTTATACACACTGTAGCCAAGGATGACCTTGTATTCTGACCTTAAATCGTCTTTACATCTTATAGCGGGGATCCAGGTATATAGTGGAGTTTTAAACTCCTTTGATACCGTTTTGACTTTTAGAGGCGGTTTCTTTAACATTCATACACTCCTACAAACACCCATATATATCTATATTGCAATGGTATATACACAGGGATAGTACCAATACTGTGTTTATTCATTGGTTATGTGAGATCTACAATTTAGAGTATTATGCTGTCTGTAGTGAGTAAAAATGAGAGTGATATATATATCATACTAGCTGAGAGACCCGGCGTTGCCCGGGATGTAATGTTCCCGCTCCTCTCTGTCTCCTCTCTCCTCCCCCCTCTCTCTGTTTGTCCCCCATTCACATCAATCCAGTCCTCCCCCTCCCTCCTTTACAGCTCTGTTTGTCCCCCTTTACAGCTTCATGCAGTGTGAGTGCGTCAGTCATTGTGTGTGCGTCAGTCAGTCAGTGTGTGTGTGTGTGTGTGTGCGCGCGCGCGTCAGTGAGTCTGACGCAGAAACACAAACACACACACACAGAGTGAGTGACGCACACACACACACACACACAGTCAGTGTGTGCGTGCGTGTGTGCCTCAGTCAGTGTGTGTGTGTGCGTGTGCGCGTCAGTCAGTGTGTCAGTATGTGTGTGTCAGTGTGTGTGTGTGTGTGCGCCAGTCAGTGTGTGTGTGTGCGTGCGTCAGTCAGTGTGTGTGTGTCAGTCAGTGAGTGTGTGTGTGTGCGTGCGTCAGTCAGGGTGTGTGTGCGTGCGTCAGTCAGGGTGTGTGTGCGTCCATCAGTCAGGGTGTGTGTGCGTGCGTCAGTCAGGGTGTGTGTGCGTGCGTCAGTCAGGGTGTGTGTGCGTCAGTCAGGGTGTGTGTGCGTGCGTCAGTCAGGGTGTGAGTGCGTGCGTCAGTCAGGGTGTGTGTGCGTGCGTCAGTCAGGGGGTGTGTGCGTGCGTTAGTCAGGGGTGTGTGCGTGCGTCAGTCAGGGGTGTGTGCGTGCGTCAGTCAGGGGGTGTGTGCGTGCGTCAGTCATGGGGTGTGTGCGCGCGTCAGTCAGGGTGTGTGCGCGCGTCAGTCAGGGTGTGTGTGCGTGCGTCAGTCAGGGTGTGTGCGTGCGTCAGTCAGGGTGTGTGTGCGTGCGTCAGTCAGGGTGTGTGTGCGTGCGCGTGGCAGCCAGCCGGTGTGTGTGTGTGTGCACGTCAGTCACTCTGTGTGTGTGTGCGTCAGTAAGTGGGTTGTGTGTGTGCGTGGCAGTCAGTCAGTGCTGGTGTGTGCGCCAGTGAGTGTGTGTGCGTGCGTCAGTCAGGGTGTGTGTGCGTGCGCCATTCAGTGTGTGTCAGCCAGTCAGTGTGTGTGTGTACCTCCTTGCGCCAGCCAGTGCTCCCGGCCGCGGGGGGGGGGGGTTGTGTGTGTGTGTGTGGGGGGGTTGTGTGTGGGGGGGGTTGTGTGTGTGGGGGGGGTTGTGTGTGTGGGGGGGTTGTGTGTGTGTGGGGGGCGGTTGTGTGTGGGGGGGTTGTGTGGGGGGGGGGTTGTGTGTGTGGGGGGGGTTGTGTGTGTGGGGTTGTGTGGAGGGGTTGTGGGGGGGGATTAGGTTACCTCCTTGCGCCACCCGGTGCTCCCAGCTCGGCCGCGGTGGGGTGTGAGGGGGGGGTTACCTCCTTGCGCCAGCCGGTGCTCCCGGCCGCGGGGGGGGGGGGTTGTGTGTGGTGGGGGGGAGGTTACCTCCTTGCGCCCCCGGTGCTCCCGGCTCGGCCGCGGGGGGGGGGGTTGTGTGTGGTGGGGGGGGGGAGGTTACCTCCTTGCGCACCCGGTGCTCCCGGCTCAGCCGCGGTGGGGTGTGAGGTGGGAGGTTACCTCCTTGCACCCCCCGTGCTCCCGGCTCGGCCACGGGGGGGGGGGGGGTTGTGTGTGGTGGGGGGGGGAGGTTACCTCCTTGCGCCCCTGGTGCTCCCGGCACGGCCGCGGGGGGGTTAACTGCTTGCTGGCGCTCCCGGCGGTAAGACGGGGCCGCGATGAGAAGAGCTGAGTGGGCAGGCGGCGGCGTGTGAGGCGGCGGGAGTTTTGCTGGTGGCGGGAGTTTTACTGGCGGCGTGTGAAAGGTGAGGTGGAGGAGGCTTGGCGCCGGGGAGGCTGAGGTTTGCGGTAAGGGGGGGCGGGGGGTTTGCGGTGTGGGGGGCGGGGGGTTTACGGTGAGGGGGGGCGGGGGGTTTGCGGTGAGGAGGGGCGGGGGGTTTGCGGTGAGGGGGGCACACACACACGACGGGAGTGAGAGGTGGTGGAGAGTGGGACTGGCGCAGATCCGAGGAGAGTGAGTGAGTGTGTGTGTGTGAGTGTGTGAGTGTGTGTCTCTCCTTTGGCCCGTCACTCCGCCTCAGGCCAATGAGAGGTGTGCAGGGGCGGGCGGGCCAAGGGAGCAATCTCATTGGCCTGGCCCAAGGTCCAATGGGATTGCTGCTAGGGACACAGGGAGGGACACAGGGAGACACATACAGACATAGAAACATATGACTGTTTGAGAAATATATAGTAGATATACCCTTAAACTCCTGACTTGTATTATATATTGATGGGGTGATTTGATTGCCATGTAAAAAAAGAGACTCACACACCATTACTTTCATCTAAGTGGTATAAACTTCTGTTGTTTTTCTTATCAACATTGATTAAGATGGATCCTTAATCCTATATACATATAAGGAAGGGATAGACATAATTAGTACCACACTGACACAGACTGGACAGGCTCTGACACAATGTACCTCACAAGCGAGTTGTACTGTTCATTCTGTGTATACACTTATGTGATTGGCCGAATAAAAGGAGACACCCCCAGCCAAGACGCATAAGATCCCTCTGGAGTGGCTGGATACCACTCCACTTACCTTGAGAAAGCGCCTGGTAGGTATGAAACGTGCGTCGGTTCTTAATGACGTCACAGTGATGACGTCATCAGGGAGCGCATGAGCGGAGCCGAGTAGGAGGAAGTGTATACCGTGTAGCAGTGCCTGAGCATGCACCCGTGCCAATATCAGGTCGTATCCTTCTGAGCTTATGCCCCACGGCATTCAATGCACATATCCTTATTTATAAAGGTGTTTTTTTTGCTTGTTTGGTACATCGTGAAGGATAGTCTGGGACATAGTTCCGTGGTCACCACGTTTATGCCTACTCTATATACTGTGCATATTATGGTGGTAGCCACATATCTGATATAAGGATTGTGTTTACTTTCACATCTTTGGCGTTGGTACTATTTGCCTTATATCTATAGCACTCTACTGAGAGGTTAGGTACCAGGTATACATATTGATATATATATATATGACCGGTTTATTTCACTCATACCGTGTCGCCTCCCAATGTCTATCCACTGCCAATAGACTAGCACATATGTGGTGAGGTTTAGACTTTTTACTCAACTTATGCGGTAATCCCTGTGTTTTTTATCCATGTATATTATGTTTCATTTGCATAGATGTTTAATAAAGTCGTTTTAATATATTAGTGAGTGACTATATAGGAGTTTCCCTAGGATTTAATGTTTACAAGCCCTCTTTAGTGAATAGTGAGTGCACATAGGTTCTTTTTTTGTCCTCTGACATCCTCCCTCTATTATTTTAATAAAACCCTGCTCCCTTTTTTTTTTTATATATTAATGTTGTATAAATATTTTTAAAATGGGGAGCAACATTTTAAAGGGGTTTGCAATATCCTGGGATCACGTTCAGGACCACTACTCACTATAATTTTACATTATTCTGATTCTAATGTGAATGTTTAATGTGGTAGAACTATAATGTAACGTCCATTTAATGTCAAGTCCACAGCAATAGGAGCGCGACCCGTTACCCCCTGTCCATCTGCAAACTTTTACCTCCCATTCCTCCATCTTCCCCGTGTACCCTCTCTCCAGATTGCAGAGACATCCTCCTGCCTCTCCTCACTGACCAGCTGAGTGGGCAACTGGACGATAACTATAACAAGCCAGACCATGAAGCCAGTGGGCAGCTCTTGAGCCACATGTTGGATGTCCTGCAGAGCAAGGAGGTGGTGAGTGGAGATCAAAGCGACGGGAGTGCAAGGCCTCGACTAGGGTGGCGCTGAGTGGGCAGACGCGCTCACACTGGCCACGATGAAACACATTGCGACAATGTGTGTGGCCAGCGTGAGCAAGTGCCTGAACATGCGAGGCGCTTAGCTGCTTGCCGAAGCAAGCAAAATTGAATTTGCTGCTCGCAAGCGCGTCACGTGTTCAATGAGGGCGAACCAGCTCCGTGACGTCGTGGCTGCGACCCCAGGCGGCCACAAATCGCCCGGCCGAGCAGGGCGCAGCGCACGAGCGCCAGCTACCCTGCCTGGCCGCAGCCTAAGAGTAAGGGGGGGGGGGGAGAGCAGAGCAAGATGGGTGAGGGGGGGAGTAGAGGGGAGAGTAGAAAAGAGCCCTTTTTTATGATTATTCTATGTATTTGTTTTTTTTCTTCCTCCCTTGGAATACATTTCCCTGCATTATTAGAGGGCTGCACTCTCCAGGTTAGTAGATCCTCTGTACATGATACTGACAATCAGATTGTTTATTTGCTCTACTGTTGAACTGCTATGCACTATTTTCTGCCCTGCAGAGCATTCACTGTAACACTTAGCGAGGGGAGAACTTGGTGTCGAAAGGACCCTTGCTGCATGTCTCTGAAAAGGTATTATTGACACCTTTTGTCTGTCCGCTCAGGGTGAAACATCCCGTCACATAAAGCTCATCATGGAACGTCTGCTGCGGAGGATAAACAGGACTGTGATCGGAATGAGTCGGCAGTCACCACACATTGTAAGACAGTATTATCATATCATCACGCGCAAAGAGGGACTGACTGAAACTGTATCACCCTGCGAGAAGAGGGAAGGACTGTGACACTTTGTAACACTGGGGAGGGAGGGAGGGACAGATTGACGCTGTACGACTCTGCAAAGAGTGAGAGACTGTCACTCTGTGGTAGGAAGAACGGTCCGTTTCCTCATACCTGTGATCGTCTCTTTCCCTTGTTGCTCCCCATAGGGCAATTTTGTAGCGTGTATGATAGCTGTTCTGAGACAGATGGAAGATTACCACTATGATTACTACATCAGCACCTTCAGGACACGACAGGACATCATTGTAAGTTTCCCATGTCTGAGTTAGGACTGTGCCTGTGTGACACCTTCAATAAGGAGTGTCATCTTTTATGTGACCTACACTGTAGTATCTGCTCACCTACTCCATCCTCCTCCCTCACTCCTTGCTCTCCCCCCAGCCTCCCCATGTGCACCTCACTCCATGTTCCCTCATTTTCTGCTCTCCCTGCCACCCTGTTCTCTCCCTCTGCTTCCTTTCACCCTGTGATTCACCCTCACTCTTTCATTTCCCCCCTTACCATGTGCTTTCCCTCTCTCTCCTCTCCCTCCCCACGCTGCCCTCCCCACTATGCCCTCCCCTTTACTATTTGGTCTCTCCCCCTCACTCGTGCTTTCCCCTCACACTCAACACCCTGTGCTCATCCCTCACTCTCTGCTCCCCCATCCCAATCCTTGCTCCGCCCTCACTATTTGGTCTCTCTTTTTCACCCGATGCTTTAACCTCATTGTCTGCTCCCCCTCCTTTACCCTGTGTACCCCCTTACTCTTTGCTTACTTTCATCCTTCCTTTACCTCTTTCACCCCTCACTCTCTGCTCTCCCCTTACACCCTGTGCTCTCCCCAGTTACTCGATGCTCTCCCCTTACCCTGATCACTCCCCTCACTCTCTACTTTCTGCCCTCACCCCATACTCCTCTTTGGACTTTGTAGGATTTCCTGATGGAAACGTTCATCATGTTCAGAGATCTCATTGGGAAGAACGTTTACCCCAAAGACTGGATGCTAATGACCATGTCACAGAACAGGTGGGTGTCACGGTGGACCAGTACTCATAAACACTTTTATATTTTTGGGATTCTCGATTGAACACAACAAGGAGGGCAAAATAAATTGTAATTTATTTCCTTAATAGACAAACACACGACAACCTCAGAATACACTTAATACAACACTGTTAAATTGTCCTTTGCACGAAAGCTGCAGAAATAAAGTCTCTGGCTTAAAGTTCTTTTGGCTAGGTCGCAAGTTGCCAACCTAATAACTCGGCCAAATGAAGAAAGTTCTTCTAGTTCGTTGGAATTCGTTCGGAAGTCTCCAGGGCTAACGAATTCCTGAAGTAGGGGTAAATCCTTAGTTACGATGTTGTTAACCCCTTGCGTCCTGGAACCGCTACCACTGTACTTGAACGGAATTTGAGCAAAGCTTGGATAAGTCATGAATCACACCGGGGATAGCTCGGCCGGCAGTTTTATAGGGTTCACAGACCTATCTCTAGCATGCATGCCCAATCCCCTCCATGGGAACATTTAACCCACCAATCCCCGATCTGCCCAAAGTTTGCAGAACGGGCAAAAAGAGCTTTCCGGTTTGCAAAGTGCATGTTTAAATATGCATTTTAACATACCGGGGGTCCACCCTCAACTTGGCGACCCTCAGTCTAGGGTTTGGTCCCAAGGTGTCAATGGCTTATGCCGGGATCTGGCACTCAGCAACTTCCCTGCCATTTTCACACTTGGAATCTCTGAGGCTTTTCAACCCTGTACTTCACTAGACTCAGAGTCTCCCACTTAGCAGGGCCTCTTTGAAGTACAGGGAGGAAAATACCCTCAGCTCATTCACACTTGGCATATTTCCATACTAAAGGATTTTTCCCGGGCTTGCAGAAAAAAACGTTCCTGCCTGTGCATTTAAAACTAACAGTAAAATACATGTTATTAGTAAAGTATGTTCTGCTTATGCTATGGGAATAAACTTTATATGTGGGTGTATGGATTCTTTATTCTGGGTTGCACACCAAAAATCAGAATGCTAGCCCCCTTGGTTCTCGAGTTAGCGTACTTAATTGAAAGGTGTCTATTGTGGTTTCCGTGGTTAACCTAGTTCTCATGGCAATAGACTTCTCCCTTTCAAGTTAAGAACGCTAACAAGATGAGAGATACATTTGACAACATCCACTTCAGATTTAACCGCAAAGCACTTATTTAATTGACCTTGCGGTTGCGAGGTCGAGTGCTTGAAAATGGATACCTATTCTTCAAAGCAGACCTCCCATACATAGCCACGCTTCTGCAATCAGCGCTTTGCTCAGAGCTCACAACACCATCTTGTGCCTAAAACGAATAATACAGTTTGTATGCATTCTTATTACTGCAGGTAGGGAACAGGCTGTAAAATGGGGACAAGAAGGCTGGGACAGGGGCAAATACATCAGGGTAATGCATATACTTTTAACCCCTTCACTCCCAATGCGAGTTGGGGTTAATCAGCCGGGTATAATGCCTTTATTAATGGCCTGATTAACCCCTCCATCGCTACAGTGGATTTCCAGTGGGGGGGGGAGGGAGTAAAGGGGACAACGGTCAGTGACCCCTTCTCCGTGTGACTGTATTTTTCTGTTTTTACAGTTTATCATCCCTGTTTCTCTGTCACTGATTCCTTTTTACCGTGTCACTGTCCCTCTCTCGTTCACTGTCCTGCAGGTTACACATCTCTCTGTTCTTCAGAAATGTTGTAAATTTCCATCATATTAATGTTCCTAACCTTGACCTCCAATGATACTGACCCTCTAACATGAGGTAAACATGGGCCGCTCACTTCTTGTTAGTGATTTTGAGCTACAGGATGTGTAAACAACGTGTGTGTGTATATCTATCTATAGATATAAATATCTATAGATCTATATATAGATATAGATAGATATATAGAGAGACAGAGACACAGATATTTTGTGGGGGCCCAGGGGTTCCCAAAAAGAACTTGCTGGGGTTTTGTGTGTTTGTTCATTTATTTTCAGCTGTTGGAGGTTAGTGGCTCCTCCTTCCGAGGTTTTAAGCCCGCCACTCCCCACTTCCCAAGTGAGTAAGTCCTTTCATTCTACTGGATATAGATCCAATGGTGGTCTTTCTCCCTCCTAATAGAGGTAAATGAGAATTGTAATCCTAATAGAGATATATTAGTATTTTATCTGGTAGTGTTAGGACTTGCGAACAGGGTCTGCCTTGTCGTGGCTCGCAAGCTTACAATGCTTTGGCCAAAGGGTTATACTAAATGACCCTTTTTCAAGAGAATATGTAAGTATTTTACTGTGTTTTTTTGTCATATTGGATGTAGCATTGGGCTTCTCTGTCGTTTGTTCTGTGTGTGTGTGTGTGTGTGTGTGTGTGTGTGTGTGTGTGTGTGTGTGTGTGTGTGTGTGTGTGTGTGTGTGTGTGTCTGTACCGTGTTAGCCGAGCTTAATAATCAAAAATATATAGACAATACCGTTCTGTGGCTAACAAAATGGTTTTATTTGTTCGAGATTCTGATCTCTTCTTCCGGCGGTGTTACAATGGATAAAGCAAGAAAGGGTTTTACTTTACATAACAGAGCAGGTCTGAATATTGACAGGCCGTCACATCCAGCATGTGACCCAACCAGTATCCACCCCTCAGGCTGACACTTTCTGGCTGTTGCTATATATATATATATATATATATTGGGCCTAGCAACAGCCAGAAAGTGTCAGCCTGACGGGTGGATACTGGTTGGGTCACATGCTGGATGTGATGGTCTTTCAGTATTCAGACCTGCTCTGTTATGGGGCACAACCCAAGGGTATAAATACTGGCACTTTCCCAAAAGTGGGTGTGTCTCTTTCCTCCCCCGGTGGAGTGAGTACCAGCTACCCTGTGTCCCATTAGGAGGCCTCAGGAGGAGCACCATTTGAAGGTCTGTATGGGCCTCAAGCCCTATCAGTAATACCTTAAATAGGGGAAGTGACATGCAAATGAGCACACAATGTGTCACCTTTTGTCTGAAAAACCATTGTTACATGGAGCCCATATAAGCTAATGCTTGCTG
The DNA here is from genome assembly GCF_040206685.1 of Ascaphus truei. Lineage (NCBI taxonomy): Eukaryota > Metazoa > Chordata > Amphibia > Anura > Ascaphidae > Ascaphus > Ascaphus truei. Next base: position 195,100,772 of record NC_134487.1, on the reverse strand, counting down.
TTAACACCGCTTTCAAGCACAGCATGGGAATCGGATGCAAAGCCAGAAAAACCATTCACAGACATGTTTCAACCTTAATGGGAATCATCAGTGTGACGTTGGTTGTACTGCTGACTTTACAAATTTTAAGACTGTAGGGTTTGCTCATTTGCATGTCATTTCCCAGAATCCCTTGCTGCAGAGGAAGCACTGTATGCTGGGGATAATGGGGAAAGGCAGGGTTGCAGACCTGTCTAAGACATGTGAATGTGCTCACAAGTAATCTTTTTATTTGCTATATGCAATACGGTGGAGGTTTCTTGTTGCCTTTTTCACCCACCATAACTCAAAACGTGATGGTAAAAATTTTTTATTATCTATGTACAGCTAAACCCCGTTATAGCGCGGTCCTCGGGGGCCACCCGATCCGACCGCGCTAGAACCGGGGTCGCGCTAATTTTTTTTAAAAATGGCCACCGCGCGCCTGATTGGGAGGGAGGGAGGGAGTAAGGAGAGAAGGAAGGAAGAGGTGGCCGGAAGCCCTACACGTCCCCCAGCAACGGCCCTCCGAGTCCAGCCGCAACCTGCTCCTTACCTCCCACCACCGGCATCCATCCCCCTCCATCGGCATCCACTTCCTCCCCCCCCCCCCCCGAGGCCCCCACACCTACCGGCCCTCCACGGCATAATCAGTTTTGGGCCTAGCCCACGCGGCCTTCCGAGTCCCAGCCTGCATCACTCACCCCCCCTACCGGCATCCAAACCCCCCCCCCTCCTTCCGACACCACCCCCCCCTCCTCCTGATGCCAGCTCCGCTCCGATCTCAGCAGCCGACACCAAAGGTAGGGAGGGGGAGTGGGAGGTGTGGTGTGCTGTGCTGTGAGAGTGTGCTGTGAGTGCTGTGAGTGTGTTGTGAGTGCTGTGAGAGTGTTGTGAGTGCTGTGAGAGTGTGCTGTGAGTGCTGTGAGAGTGTGCTGTGAGCAGTGTGCAGGGAGTGCTGGGAGTGTGTGCTGGGAGTGCTGGGAGTGTGTGCACTGAGAGTGTGTGCTGTGAGCAGTGTGCTGGGAGTGTGTGCAGTGTGCAGTGAGAGTGTGTGCTGTGAGCAGTGTGCAGTTAGTGTGTGCTGTGAGCAGTGTGCAGAGAGTGCTGGGAGTGTGCAGTGTGCAGTGAGAGTGTGTGCTGTGAGTGTGTGCTGTGTGCAGTGAGTGCTGGGAGTGTGTGCAGTGAGTGCTGGGAGTGTGTGCAGTGTGCAGTGAGAGTGTGTGCTGTGAGTGTGTGCTGTGTGCAGTGAGTGCTGGGAGTGTGTGCAGAGAGTGCTGGGAGTGTGTGCAGTGTGCAGTGAGAGTGTGTGCTGTGAGTGTGTGCTGTGTGCAGTGAGTGCTGGGAGTGTGTGCAGTGAGTGCTGGGAGTGTGTGCAGTGAGTGCTGGGAGTGTGTGCAGTGTGCAGTGAGAGTGTGTGCAGTGTGCAGTGAGAGTGTGTGCAGTGTGCAGTGAGAGTGTGTGCTGTGAGCAGTGAGTGCTGGGAGTGTGTACAGTGTGGCAGTGTGCAAATTTTTTTTACAAATATTTGTTTTAATTGTTTTTTTTTAAATGTTTTTTTTTTTTAAACGGGAGCCACGTGAAAACCGCGTTATAATGGGTCGCGCTGTAACGGGGTTAAGCTGTATATATATATACACATATATCATTACTGTAGGTAGGGAGGGGGAGTGGGAGGTGTGGTGTGCTGTGCTGTGAGAGTGTGCTGTGAGTGCTGTGAGTGTGTTGTGAGTGCTGTGAGAGTGTTGTGAGTGCTGTGAGAGTGTGCTGTGAGTGCTGTGAGAGTGTGCTGTGAGCAGTGTGCAGGGAGTGCTGGGAGTGTGTGCTGGGAGTGCTGGGAGTGTGTGCACTGAGAGTGTGTGCTGTGAGCAGTGTGCTGGGAGTGTGTGCAGTGTGCAGTGAGAGTGTGTGCTGTGAGCAGTGTGCAGTTAGTGTGTGCTGTGAGCAGTGTGCAGAGAGTGCTGGGAGTGTGTGCAGTGTGCAGTGAGAGTGTGTGCTGTGAGTGTGTGCTGTGTGCAGTGAGTGCTGGGAGTGTGTGCAGTGAGTGCTGGGAGTGTGTGCAGTGTGCAGTGAGAGTGTGTGCTGTGAGTGTGTGCTGTGTGCAGTGAGTGCTGGGAGTGTGTGCAGAGAGTGCTGGGAGTGTGTGCAGTGTGCAGTGAGAGTGTGTGCTGTGAGTGTGTGCTGTGTGCAGTGAGTGCTGGGAGTGTGTGCAGTGAGTGCTGGGAGTGTGTGCAGTGAGTGCTGGGAGTGTGTGCAGTGTGCAGTGAGAGTGTGTGCAGTGTGCAGTGAGAGTGTGTGCAGTGTGCAGTGAGAGTGTGTGCTGTGAGCAGTGAGTGCTGGGAGTGTGTACAGTGTGGCAGTGTGCAAATTTTTTTTACAAATATTTGTTTTAATTGTTTTTTTTTAAATGTTTTTTTTTTTTAAACGGGAGCCACGTGAAAACCGCGTTATAATGGGTCGCGCTGTAACGGGGTTAAGCTGTATATATATATACACATATATCATTACTGTAGGCACAGCGTGTCTCAATATGTAAAGTCCATGGTATAAAGAAGAGGGGTCCCCCACCAGCTCCCACTCCAACGAGCGTTTCGTCATGACTTCGGGGACAGTGGTGAAGTATCACGGACTATACTTTTCTCTATTCCCTACCTATGGGTTATGAGCACTAGGATTTGAATTTTCAACTCCTTAGTATAATATAATCTATATGATTCGGAAGTTAATTGGCTTATTTCATACACACTGCAGTTGTTAGTGTTTAAGGATTTATTAGATCTGTGCCTCAGTTTTTGTATCTTATCTACATATGTGATTTACTGGGATCTATTATTTATTTATTTATTTATTTATTTATAAAATATTTTACCAGGAAGTAATACATTGAGAGTTACCTCTCGTTTTCAAGTATGTCCTGGGCACAGAGTAAAACAAAATAATACATGGTTACAAATACAGTTATATAAATGAACAAGGTATACATTATATACTGCTGCGGCCGAGTTTATTCGAGCATTTGCCCGTTCTCGGCCGCAGCAGTAACCTGGCGCGCGCCAGAGGGTGCCGGGCGCACGCCGAAGACACAGAGGAGCGCCCTCCGATCGGGGCTTTCTCCCTCCCGCTGCCGGGTCCGCCGGGTCCCCCGGAACCCCCTGCCGCCGTCCCCCACATCGCGGGAAGAGCCCTGGACGCGCGTGCAGGGGGCGCAGCACCCGATGACGCGCGGCACGCCGAGGGAGTGCGGCTAGCATGCCGGGGCATCCCCAGGCTTGCGGAGCTAGCCGCACTCAAATAAAATGTGCCGCCTCTGTACAAGACATTGCATGCACAGTTAAAGAAAATATATATTATGAGCGTATGAAACAGTTACAGACCAGATTAAAGTGTGAGACAGCCTTAGATTTGAAAGAACTTAAGCTGGTGGTGGATATGAGAGTCTCTGGTAGGTTGTTCCAGTTTTGGGGTGCACGGAAGGAGAAGGAGGAACGTCCGGATACTTTGTTGAGTCTTGGGACCATGAATAGTCTTTTGGAGTCTGATCTCAGGTGATAGGTACTGCATGTGGTAGGGGTGAGGAGCCTGTTCAGGTAGCTGGGTAGCTTGCCCAGAAAGTATTTGAGGGTGAGACAGGAAAGGTGAACTTTGCGCCTAGACTCTAGTGATGACCAATCTAGTTCTTTGAGCATTTCGCAGTGATGTGTGTTGTAGTTGCATTGGAGAACAAAACGACAAATTGAATTGTAGAGGGTGTCAAGTTTGCCAAGGTGGGTTTGAGGAGCCGAGCCATATACTATGTCTCTATAGTCAATAATTGGCATTAGCATCTGCTGTGCAATACGCTTTCTGACCAGGAGACTTAGGGAGGATTTGTTCCTGTAAAGTATCCCTAGTTTGGCATATGTCTTGGTTGTCAGGGTATCAATGTGCATCCCGAATGTTAAGTGGGAGTCAAACCATAAGCCCAGGTATTTAAAACTAGTGACAGGTGTTAGGGTGGTGTTAGCGTTGGTTCTAATCAGGAGCTCAGTCACTGGAAGCTTTACAAATTTAGTCTTGGTCCCAAATACCATTGTTACAGTCTTGTCAGTGTTTAAAAACAGTTTGTTTTGGGAAATCCAGTTTTCGAGTCTCAAAAAGTCAGACTGAAGTATGTGTTGAAGGTCAGAGAGGCTATGGCTGTGTGCATACAGGATTGTGTCATCTGCATACATGTGTATTGAGGCTTCCTTACAAGCTGTGGAAAGATCATTAATGAACACTGAGAAGAGTAGGGGCCCCAGAACAGAGCCTTGCGGTACACCACAGGTGATATCCAGGGGGTTGGAGTTAGAGCCTGAGATGGACACATGTTGGGATCTTCCTGATAGGTAGGACTGAAACCAGTTTAAAGCATGCTTCCCTATTCCAGAGTTCTGGAGTTTGTTAAGCAGGATAATATGATTATCTGTATCAAAAGCCTTTGCAAAATCTAGGAATACTGCACCAGTGAGCTGTCCCCGTTCCATTCCACACTGGATTTCATTGCAAACTTTTAGCAGGGTAGTTACGGTGGAGTGTTTGGGACGAAACCCAGACTGGAATTGGCTAGGGAAATTTGTCTTGGTGTTGAAATCGCTTAATTGGGAGTGGACACATTTTTCCATAACTTTGGATAGAATTGGGAGAAGTGAGATTGGCCTGTAGTTTGAGACAGTGTTTTTGTCCCCACTTTTGAAGATTGGGACAACTCTGGCAGTTTTCCAGGTCTTAGGGATATGGCCTGCAGACAGGATAGAGTTGACTATGGACGCAATTGGTTTGGCAATGGCTGGGGCACCAAGTCGTAGGAACCTAGATTGTAGTAAGTCGGGTCCACATTGGCTGCTTAGTTTTAGTTTGAGGAGCGCTTGTGTAATCTCCTCTTCAGATACTGGGCTAAATTGAAAATTGTGGGCAGTGTTGGGAGGGGGTGGAACTATAGGGGTACTCCCAGGATGAGATTCAGGTTTGGGGTTTGTGCTGCGTTTCGCTAATAAGTTAGTGGCACACCCCACAAAGTAATCATTGAATGCATTTGCAATGTCAGTGGGGTTTGTCAGAGTAATATCCCCCTTAGTGATATTACTTGGTTGTTGATGGTTAGGAGCCTGGAATATATTGTTGATAACCTTCCAGAAGTTAGCTGGGTTTGATGTATTTTGGTGGAGATTGTCAGAGTAATATTGTGCTTTTGCATACCTTGTTTGCCTTGTGCACACGTTCCGCAGGCATCTGTAGTGATTGAGATCCTTGGTAGTGCCAGTTACTTTGTAGCTTTTCCACAAGGCATCCCTGAACTGGTAGAGTGCTATAAGGTCAGGTGTAACCCATGGAAGGTGGGCCCCCCGTACCCTTATTTTGCGTAGTGGAGCATGGGTATCGCAGAGTTTTAAGAACTCGGATTGGAAATAGTCGAGCGCAGAATCAGGGTCGGGAATTAAATCGATTCTGTGCCATGGGCAGTTGGTAAGGTCATCCAGAAACTGTTGTGGGTTAAAGTTTTTAAATGTTCTAGTGAGGAGAACTTTAGGGCTTGAATGGGGCGGTTTAATTTTCCTTACACAGTACACTATTGCATGGTCACTGAAAATATCAGGAAGGATGCCAGAGGATTGGATTCTGCTGGGGTTTGAGGAGAGAATCCAGTCTAGCAAGGAATGGTTATGCGACTTCAGGTTTATTCGTGTGGGTTGGGAAATGAGTTGCGATAGGTTAAGTGACTTGAGTTGTATCTGGATTTTGTGGTTTTTAGGGTCAAGCCAATTGAAGTTGAAATCCCCTAGAACTAGCAGCTCACTCTTCTCATTCAGAGAGGAAATGGAGGCAAGAAATTGGGTGATATCAGTCAAGGATTGTAGAGGGGCTTTAGGGGGGCGGTAGATGCCAGCAAGTAAGATGGGCTTAGAAAAGGGGAGGCAGATTTTGCAGAGTTTCAAAAGAGGGTGGACTTGGTGGGCAATGTAACAGTGTAAATTGTAAGGTGTCTGCAATATAAAATAACACCCCTCCTCCTCTCTTTGACCTATCTCTCCTAAAAATGGAGTATCCCTGAATGGCGATATTTGCATCAGGGGTTTTAGAGGATAGCCATGTTTCTGTAAGAACGATGGCTTTGGGTTTATGCATAAGGCACCATGCCCTTAGTTCATCCAGTTTGGGCAGCAGGCTCCGGATGTTTATATGGGCGACAGATAGCCCTTTTTGGAATTTAAAGGTGGAATTCTCAGGGGCATGGGACAGAGCTGAAATGGGAGGACCTGGGTTAGTTTCAACATCACCTGCTAGAGAGAGTAATAGTATGAGTAGAAATTTGGGTAGTTGTTTGCAAGTTGTAAATTTGTGGTGTTTTCCATTACAGTGAGCAGTGGTTGGTGTGCTGGTTTTTAGAGTTCTCCACCAACATTCAGTAGATAGTGCAAGGCTTTTGAGTAGTCCAGGGTGTATGGTGATGTTGGGTGTGGGCCAGGATGGAGGAGTTTGTAGTGGATAGAGGGAGTAACATCTCCATGAGGCCAGGAGAAAGAAAAAAGTTAGAAGACATAGCAGGTTCATGATGCCAGAGGTAGGCAGTGCTGCAAGGAGCTGTTGTGAGCAGAGTGAGTGTGTGCAGACTAAACAGCAGGGGTGGGCCTGTACCTTTTCAAGTGTTTTGCTGCATTGCAATGCTAGGGTCAATTCAGGGTTTCAGTGTTTTGTGTAGTCAGTTTTGGGAGAGGCTGCAGTGAAAGAAGTTGTAAAGGGGTGTGGGGTTAAAATATGCAGGTTAACAAGCATGGGATCATAGTGTGATCTGAATAGCTTACCGTTTCAGATACACTACCGACACACTTTATTAAAGTGTGGCCGGTACCGCAAGCCGGGAGATTTCCCGGCTTGCTAGTGGCCGCCCCTCGGCGTGCGCGCGGTCACGCGTCTTCGGGAGCGTGCGCCCCCTGCACGCGCGTCCAGGGGCTCCCCGAGGGAGCCCTGGTGTCCCGCGATCGCGGGACAGCGGCAGGGGGTTCCGGGGGACCCGGCGGACCCGGCAGCGGTAGGGAGAGCGCCCCGATCGGAGGGCGCTCTTCCGCTGCTTCGGCGCGCGCCCGTCACTCTCGGGCGCGCGCCAGGCTACTGCTGCGGCCAAGAACGGGCAAATGCTCGAATAAACTTGGCCGCAGCAGTATATATATATATACGTATACGTCTCACTGATTTATTCATGTGTTTGTTAGCCTGTTACATCATGCTACAACAGTATTGGATGCAGTTATTTGTTTCTATGCATTGCTTCTGGGGCAACTACACCTTAATGGTTTTCCTATTCATTATCACTTTACTGCTGTGTTGCTTGTGCTCATATTATTCCCATTTATGAGAGGGAGTAGAATTGTTCATTTAGTCCAATAGCTTGTGTTGGTCCATCATTATGTTGTAATGTATGGTGACCCCCTCCATTTTACATTTCTGCTACAATTTTAATGGTTCAATTAATAAAATTGCGTTCATATTTACTGAATACCCGTGTGCTCTCCTTAGGAAATCTTTGTTGTTTGTGTTTATATTATCTTTTTTCTTGAGCACCGCTATAGCTCGTTTATTATGAGTGATATCTAGCTTTTGGGTAAATATTCACTTATTAGCGGCTTGGATGCTGTATTTTCGTGTGGTGAGATATAGATAGATATATATAGATATATAGATATATATATTTATTAAACTAACAAACACAAATGGATATCGCTCACTCTACAAATAATAAGCGGTATTCTACCTAGTCAGTAACTACAGTAAATATATAAAGACCATGTCTCAAATAGTCACTGGTGGTGCTAGAAGGAAAAATGAAATATGGACTGACAAAAAAGAACAAAGTATCCCACATAAAGCACTCCATATACTAACCGCAAATACACAAAATTTCGCCAAAGTTAAAATAAAATAAAATTTTGTAGGACACATCTAAAGTAACACCTACAAATACAAAAACATGAAAAAGACAACAACTATGAAAGCCTCCAAATGTAACTCAGGGGATTGGCTGCAACTGTGAGAGTTGCACAGAACTAGAAACTGCTAACAGTAACAAGGAAAACAAGGGGAGCAGAAGCGCCCCATGCAATCACAACCGGCCGGTCAAAAGAACCACAAAATAGTGGTGTATGCAGAGTGTAATCTACAAACCCATACAGGAATACCCCAGTGTGGCAGGACGGCCTGTAGCCGAGGTCAGGGAACAGTCCACACGTGTAGTTTCAGGATAAATGAAAACGTTCAGTGGCTTTATTTCTCCACAGCATAACATAACATGTGGGTACACTGTCCCTTTAAACAAAAACAAATCCTGCTCCACATTGGGAGAACTGACTAACACTCCAGGCCTATCTAGCAGGCTGGCTGGCTAAACCATTTACCAAACCGTAAGTGTATTTTAAGCAGTCAGGAAAACAAATGAACAAGTCTTACTTTGGTTGAAGTAGTTAGTTTGGTGAATCCGTCTGGCTAGCAGCTCACATAGCAGTGTTCTCTGGTCTAAGGCAGCCAGCTACTGCCAGTAACAACATCCTCTTATACATTGCTGGTTAACAGGTGTCAGCTTACCTCCTAATTACCTAGCTTCCTCCTGAGTTAACCTTCTGAGTGCTGGATGAAGCACTCAGACATATGTTTACTAGCCATAACTGATAGGGGTTGACTTCACCCTGTCACATACCTCCCCTGTTTGTGTGTGGCTAGGGTCCCACACGGCTGAAGCCCGACCCTCCACTCCTTCTCTTGACAAAAAATCGGCATTTCCATGGTCCTTTCCAGGTCTATGCTGTATATCAAAAGAGAAGGGTTGGAGGGCCATATACCACCTGGTCAACCTTGAATTTGTGTCCTTCATGGTGTTTAACCATTTCAAGGGCGCATGGTCAGTGACCAGGGTGAAGTGTACTCCGGCGACATAATGTCTCAAGGCTTCAATTGCCCATTTTACAGCGAGGCACTCCTTCTCAATGACGGAATACCTCACTTCCCTTGGGAACAGCTTCCGGCTGATGAACAGTATGGGGTGTTCAACACCATCAAATTGCTGGGACAGCACTGCTCCCAGTCCTACCTCTGAGGCATCCATCTGGATGATGAAGGGCTCTTTAAAATCTGGGCTCCGAAGAGCGGGGCACTTTTTTAGCATGTCAAAGGCGTCTTGGCACTCCCAAGACCATTTAACTTGGGTCGGGGAACTCTTTTTTGTCAGATCTGTTAGGGGTGCAGAAATTTCTGAAAAATTGGGGATAAACCGCCTGTAATGCCCTGCTAACCCCAAAAGGGAGCGGACCTGTGTCTTTGTCTGTGGGGTGGGGACTTCCTTTATGGCGGCCACCTTGCTAGCTAGTGGCCTTACTATCCCTCCCCCAACGGCATAGCCCAAGTATTTTGTAGTGGATTTACTCAGGGCACATTTTTTGGGATTTGCAGTGAGCCCTGCTTCTCTTAAGGACGTTAGGACTGCCCTTAACCTTTTTATATGAGACTGCCAATGTCTGCTATAGATGACAATGTCATCCAAGTAGGCCGCGGCATATGTCCTATGGGGTCGTAGTAACTTGTCCATTAACCTTTGGAACGTGGCTGGAGCCCCATGTAACCCAAATGGCATAGTGACGAATTGGTATAAACCGAGAGGGGTGGCGAAGGCAGTTTTGCATTTGGATTCTTCCGCTAGAGGTATCTGCCAATATCCTTTCGTGAGATCTAGGGGGGAGATATACTCTGCTTTACCAAGAGAGTCAAGCAATTCATCCACCCTAGGCATTGGGTATGCATCAAATCTGGATACAGCATTTACCTTTCGCAGATCCACGCAAAACCTCACCTTCCCATCTGGTTTAGGGACCAACACTATAGGACTACACCATTCGCTGTGGGACTCCTCGATCACGCCCAATTCCAACATGTCTATTATCTCCCTCTCTACCAGGTCTTTTCGGCCCTCTGGCAATCTATAGGGACGGGACCGTACTTTTACGCCCGGATCTGTCTCAATCCTATGGGACACTAAATCAGTCTGCCCTGGCAGCTCAAAAAAAACATCTGGGAACTGGTCACATAATTCTAGTAGGTCTGACCTTTGTTCCGTTGTTAACTGCCCTCCCATGGGAACCTGATGGTCATTGTACGTACTACCCTTTGGAGGCTGTGGACCCAAATCCGTCTCTCCTTCCCGAGGGTGGATGAACAGCGATCTCATCGTTTTCCAGGGTTTCAGGAGGTTTACGTGGTAGATTTGTTTACCCTTCCTGGACCCTGGTTGAGAGATCTCATAGTTCACCTCCCCTGTGCGGAGGAGAACTTGGAAAGGACCCTGCCACTTTGCAAGGAGTTTACTCTCTGATGTCGGTAGTAATAGCATCACTTGGTCCCCAGGTTGGAAGACCCTCAAGCGGGCATTTTGGTTGTACTGCCTCTCTTGACGTTCTTGAGCAGATTTGAGGTTTTCCTTAGCAAACCGACCTATCATGTCTAGGCGGTTTCTAAGGTCTATGACATACTGAAGGGTATTCTTGGAGGGGGAGGGCTCCTCCCAGGATTCTTTCAGTAGGTCGAGAATACCCCGTGGTTGGTGTCCATATAGGAGCTCAAACAGGGAGAAGCCTGTGGATGATTGGGGAACTTCTCGTACCGCAAACAATTGGAAAGGGGGAAGTTCATCCCAAGCTCGCTTTTCAGTGTCCACAAACTTCCTAAGCATGGTTTTTAAAGTATGGTTAAACCTCTCTACCAATCCATCAGTCTGAGGATGGTAGACTGAGGTCCGGACGGATTTTACCTCCAATAACTTCAGGACATCCTGCATTAACTTTGCCATGAAATTTGTTCCCTGGTCAGTTAACATTACTTGGGGAAGTCCTACCCTTGAGAACAGTTCTAACAGCCTGTGAGCAACCTGTTTAGCAGTGACTGATCTAAGCGGGAAGGCCTCAGGATATCTGGTGGCATAATCTACAACAACGAGTATAAATTTATGTCCCTTCGCAGAGGGTTCTAAAGGTCCAACCAGATCTACCCCAATTCTCTCGAATGGGACGGCTACCAAGGGCAGAGGGACCAAGGGAGCCGGCTTCTGTCCTTTTGGCTAGTTAACTGGCATTCAGGACATGTCTCAAATAGTTTCATGATGTCACCATGTATGCCTGGCCAGTAAAACCGGGACGAGATGCGGTCCATGGTCTTATCCCTGCCCAAATGACCACCCCATGGGAGAGTATGGGCTAGGGTGAACACTGTTTTAATCAACCCTTTAGGGACTAGCATCTGTCGAATGACCTCCCCTGTTTGTGTAACCTTATTCACACGATATAGGATGTCATTCAATAGTTCAAAATGTGGAAACACTCTTACACCTTGTTCATCCATTATCTTGTTTTTGACCTGTTCCACCTTCTCATATTGTCTAGCCAGTGCTGGGTCTTCCCTCTGCCTCTGACGGAAGTCAGGAAGATCCAGGTCTGGCAAAATTCCTGTATCTATCGGTTCCCCACCCTGGTCATCTCCGGCCATGACCTGCAGTCCTTTGGGCTGACTAATGTTACCAAGAGTCCCAGCCTTTCTTAACCAGTCCTCTTTTTCCGCACGTCTCTGTTTACGTGTCTATGGGACGTGGTGTCTACGGGGGGAAATCTCTGGGGAAAAAGGAAACAAGTCTCCGGGCTTCTCCGGTACCAGAGAAGTAGGCTCCATTGGAGTAGGGGCCAACAATGTTTCGAAGTAGGGCCTGTCTCGGCCAAGTAGAACAGGAGCAGGTAGCCAGGGAGCAACTCCCACTAGCAGGCTAGCCTCTTGATACGCAGTAGAATGTTTGCCGTCGGGTATCTCTTTGTATCCCCATGGATACACTCGATATTCCACGGAGGGTCATAGGATAGTCTGTTGCTTGGAATTAGGCCCTCTAAGATCAGGGTTTTTCCAGATCCCGAGTCCAGCGTGGCTTTTACTATTTTCCCCTCCAGAGATGCTGGGACTAACCACGGATTGTAGTCCCCTCGGAGAGAAGCTGTGGCAGTGGTTCTGCCATATGAACAGTCCATCTCATCATCTCCTGAGTCCGCAAACTCGGTCGTCAGCGGAAGCTCTCGACGGGGTTCGGTGTTTGGACCTCTCCGCTGTTGGATGACGGGGGTCCAGGTTCTCGGGGAATACTGTGGGTGGCGGCCTCCCTTGAGTGATCCAATGGCCTCAAACCCGGGACGGGCGTGTCTGCAGGAGTTTGTACCAGGTACCCTCAGAGATGGGAAAGGGTCTTCCGATCGGGTTGACTGGATCTCCCGAGCTGGCGGGTTGTAGAACCCTCGATTGTCTGCTCTCCTGCCTCTGGCATCACCGGAAGCAACTGGTGTTTGCACGGACCGTTCCCAGCTATCCTGTTGTGTGTCGTCACCAAGGAAGTTTTCCACCAAGCGGACCGCTGAATCCAGGGAAAATGCAGCGTGTCTTTTTACCCAGGAGTGGGAGGAGGGGGGCAGTATCTGTATGAACTGCTCGAGCACAAACTGTTCAAGGATCTCTGCCTTGGTATGCTTCTCCGGTTGTATCCACCTGGTACATAAGTCTACTAAGCAGTGGGCTACGACCCGGGGTCTGTCTCTGTTTGTATATTTGACTGTCCGGAATCGCTGTCGGTAGGTCTCTTGAGTGAGGCCTAGGCGATCCAGAATGGCAGCCTTTAGTTGCTGATAGTCCATGGCCTCGTCTGCTGGAAGAGCCTGGTAGGCTGCCTGATCTTCTCCTATGAGGAGTGGAGCCAGAGTCGTTACCCAGCGATCAACTGTCCAGCCGTGGGCCGTGGCTACCCTTTCAAAAGTGAGGAGAAATGCCTGTGGGTCGTCGGTTGGCTTCATTTTAGGCAGCATCATCGGTGGGTTATTTGGAATCTCTGGTCTGCCTGGGGCTGGGCCTTCGACTAGCAGTTGGAGTAGCTTTTCCTCTCGCCGGGCCTGTTGCTCATCTTGCTGGGCTTGTCGCTCAGCTTGCTGATCTTGATGTTCTGCTTGCTTGGCCTGCCATTCTATTTGATGGGCCTGTTGCTCAGCTTGTTTCTCTGCTAGCCAGAGCTGTTGCTCAAGGAACTGAGAAAAAAATTTCTCCATTTTTTTTTTTTTTTTGTGTGTGGCCCTTCAGATACAGGGGCCGTCCGACATCCCACTTCTGACACCACCTGTGGCAGGACGGCCTGTAGCCGAGGTCAGGGAACAGTCCACACGTTCAGTATCTTTATTTCTCCACAGCATAACATAACATGTGGGTACACTGTCCCTTTAAACAAAAACAAATCCTGCTCCACATTGGGAGAACTGACTAACACTCCAGGACTATCTAGCAGGCTGGCTGGCTAAACCATTTACCAAACCGTAAGTGTATTTTAAGTAGTCAGGAAAACAAATGAACAAGTCTTACTTTGGTTGAAGTAGTTAGTTTGGTGAATCCGTCTGGCTACCAGCTCACATAGCAGTGTTCTCTGGTCTAAGGCAGCCAGCTACTGCCAGTAACAACATCCTCTTATACTGTACCATGCTGGTTAACAGGTGTCAGCTTACCTCCTGATTACCTAGCTTCCTCCTGAGTTAACCTTCTGAGTGCTGGATGAAGCACTCAGACATATGTTTCCCAGGCATAACTGATAGGGTTTGACTTCACCCTGTCACACCCGGTTTAAGGACACTCACTTTAAGTACATTCACGAGTAAGGACATATCGTCCAATAGGCAAACGGCAGCTTGCACATGCGAATGTCAGCACGTCATGAATAGCAATACCGGCTCCCTAAATGTACTGAAGCTGTGCGCAAGTGGGGGCACTATAGAGCCTGTTACAAATGCGTTATTTACATCAGTTATGCGTGTATATGACGAGTACAGTACATGCATCGATAAGTGGAAAAAGGTAGTGCTTCACTTTAAGTACATTTTCGCTTTACATACATGCTCCGGTCCCATTGCGTACGTTAATGCGGGGTATGCCTGTACATATGACTGTGCTCTGAATACAAAATAAGAATCTTGGTAGAGTTTAAAGTAATACAGTCAGCTACTGTAGGTAATTGGTATTTATGTAACTAATTATGTGACCTAATTGATTTTTAGCTGAAGTGTTTCATTTTAATTTTGTATCACTGTTTGTCACAATATTATTTTCTAATAGGTACACTGACCTAGTGCTACTCTTTTATTGATTTTATATATATATATATATATATATATATATATATATATATATATATATATATAATCAAACACACACACCTGAAGTATACTCTGCGGTTACACACAGAAGGGGGACCTGGGTTTATGAGGCTAGCCCAGTGCTTCCTCAATAGTTTTGCTGCATGTGTATGTGTATTATAATGTGTATTATAATCAGTCATCTCTACTTGCAGGGTTTTCCTTCGCGCTATGAACCAATTTGCTGCCGTTTTGAACAAGCTCTTCCTGGATCAGGCCAACTTTGAGCTGCAGGTGACAAAGACACTGGGCTCAGATTGCCACAGAGTGGACATTGTGATCACAGGTCACTGAAAGGTGGCATTCGGATCACAGGTCACTGTCAGGGAAACGGGTCAGAGTTCACTGAGAGGGGTCACAGGTCACTGAAAGGTCACACCATGCTTTCTCTTTAAAGACCCCTGTACTGGTATACAGCTCCTCCCTGTGTATGTACATGATTAGTGCAGGTTTATGTTCCTTCCCTGTTGGTACAAGTATACGGGTCGTCCCTGTGTATATACATTTCCTAGTGCAGGTGTATACAGTTTCTCCCCTGTTAGTACAGTTATACTGCTCCTCCCCTTTTAGTACAGGTATACTAATCCTCCCTGTGTATATACATTCCCTAGTACAGGGATATAGCTTCTATATCCATACAGTTATGTGGCCCCTGTCAGTACAGATATATGGCCCTTCCCCTGTCCGTTCAGATATATGGCCCCTCCCGTGTCCGTTCAGGTATGCACCCCCTCCCCGAACCGTGCAGGTATATGGCTTCCTCCCCTGTCTGTGCAGATCTACGTCCCCTCCCCTGTCTGTGCACATATATGGCCCATCCCCTGTTAGTGCAGGTATAAAACTCCTCCATGTGTACAGAGACTTCCTAACTCTGGTTCTTTCCCCCTCAGCTCTGGAATAATTTCTTCCATTTGGCGGTCTCTTTCCTCACACACGAGTCTCTGCAACTGCACAACTTCTCCCAGGAGAAACGGCACAAGATTCTCAGCAAGTGTGTATCTATGTGTGTGTGTGCATGCGTATCTGCATGGGTGAGTGTTCCTGTGTATGCATCTGTATGTTGGTGTGTTTGTCTGTGTTCATCTGTATCTCTGTGTTTCTGTATGTGTGTGCATGTGTTTGTCAGTATGTATCTTCATGTCTGTCTTTCTGTCTGTGAATGTATGTGTGTATATCTTTATTTATGGAAGACGGTACATATTGCTGCACTCCTACCTTTAGAAGGGTGCTGCTGGCAAAAGGATTGGCCTTACATACTGTATATGGAAAACACAAGAACAGATCCTGCGCTCCTACCAATTTAGGCTAACATACTGTATACTTGACATGTTAACATTTAGAACCTAAGTCTGTGTAACAAAGGAGTCATTTGATTTGCATCTTTTGATCAAAACATGATTCAAGTCTGACAGCCTCATCAAGGTAGACTCTGTTTAGCAGGTTCCTACACCATATTTCACACTAGGGTATTCATGCACCCACATTTCACATTTATAATAAGGGAATTCTGATACTGGCTTTGGCCAGCTTTTACTTGCACTAAATCATAAAAGCATATGCTTCATTTATTTAAACCCTTCAGGGCATTTTCACATATCTCACAAGGTTTTGTCCACAGGACATTAAGAAATTACATATATGCAATATAGGTACCTGTTAAACAGCGGAGCACCATTCACGAGGATATAGCCAAGAGGAATCGGATTGGATTGCAAGAGTGAGGGTAGGGAGTGGATAGATATATCTGAGCATCATCTGCATAGGGATTATATTTAAAGACAAAAAAGTTGATGAGGAAACCAATTGATGAGAGAGAGAAAAAAGGAGAGGCCCTAGAACAGAGCCATGATATACCAACAGATAGATCAACAGAAGACCAAGACAGGCTGTTAAAAAAGACAGAAAATGTGTGATGGCAGAGGTATGATGAGAATCAGGACAGAGCTTTGTTGCGGATACCAAGAGAGTTTAAAATAGTGGTTCCCAACCTTTTTTCTCTCGAGACACCTCTTATCACAGTGCTCAGTTGCTAAGGCACCCCCACAACAAAACAGTGTGTGACAAAAGGCACAGGACAGAGACCGTCAGGGACGGAAGATACCCACAACAGAAGACATACACACAGGACAGGGACAGACAGTCTCGGCTCTCTCCTGCCCATGCTGCTTCCTCCTCTGCTTGGCCACACATCCCAGGCTCCTGATAAGACCTCCTGATTGGCTGCTGCTGGGTAATGCAGCCAATCAGGATGGAGGGAACTGCCCAGCCCACTAACAACTGCCCTGCTTTCTCCCTGCTCTGGGAGAACACAGAAATCTCATTGCACCCTTTTGATCCTCTCACAGAAACCCGATTGGGAAACACTGGTTTAGAATATGAAGGAGAAGAGTGATTTGACCGTATCAAAAGCAGTAGAGCGAGCTAGTAGGATTAGTAGGGAAAAGTGATCTTGGAATTTGTAGATCATTGGCTACTTTAGTGAGCACAGTCTTTGTTGAGGGAGCTGCAGGAGGGCATGGGAATTAAATAAGTTGATTATGTGGGAGAACACGAGATGTTCTAGCTATTTGGACGCAAACGGCAGGAGGGCGGTAGTTTATTAAGACACATATGGTCTATGTTGTCTTTGAAAATAGGTGTGACCTAAAATGAACATCCTCCCGAGATTTCTATATTATTTCCAAACCTTCCCGATAAACATTCCCCGACCTGAGCTTAAAAATATTCAAAACCGAATATTTCAATTCATTTGGAAAGATAAAAGACCGAGAGTGTCAAGATCGGTAATGTTGGCCCCAAGGACGAGCGGACGCATGGGGGTTCCGGATATCATTAAATACTATCAAGTGGCCCAACCAAAACAAATAGTTATATGGAATAATGACCCAGCATCCTGTTGCTGGTTAGGAATTGAAACTTACTACGCGCGACCTTTATCCCTTACTGTGGCTCTGTGGAGATATCAGTCCCTCTTCCTCGACTATCTTGAATGTATCATCCTTCCCTCCCCTCTCCCCCCGCCCCTCCCTCCCCATCCCTTTTCCCCCTCTATACCTACCTCCCATACCCTCCTTGCTCTTCTCTCTTTCCTATCCTTTTCTGTCTACTCTAAGCTTTGAACAAGAAACCCAAAATTGGTACAAGACATGAAACCGAGGGCTCAGGTGAAAAATAAACACGTACAGAATTTCAAACCACTAAATGTACTTAGAATCAAATACAGAGAAGGAAAATGTTGATTATCAGTTTGTGATGTGAACACTACTAACTGTAATTTGTCTCAACCCGCCGGTGAGGAAGGAAATGTAAAAATGTGTACATCCTTGTAAACGCAATAAAAAAGATTGAAACGAAAATAGGTGTGACCATTACATGCTTAAAGGAAGAGGGGAAAGTGCCAGAGGACAGGGAGGAGAATTGAAGATGTGGATGAGAGTGGGGACGAAGATACTCATAAATTCTGATAAGGTTTGCGGGGATAAGATCGAGGGGGCATGTGGTTGAGGGAGAAGAGAAAACCAGCTTAGAAACTTCCAACTCTGTAACAAGAGAAAAGGAGTGAAAGAAGGACGTTTAGGTAGAAGAGGGGGAAGGAACAGAAGAATCTCCTTGTGGATAGTATCCACCTTAATTTTAAAGTAGTCGACAAAGGCTTGAGGAGAAATGAAGGAAGCATGGGAAGTGGTAGGAGAAGGTCGGAGGAGGGAATCTAAAAAAGAAAAACGATGGCATGGATTGGATTAGTGAGTGTTAATGAGTGAGGAAAAGTAGTGTTGGGTGGCCCTAGAGAGAGTAGAGTTAAAACACGAGACGAAACATTTATACAGTAGTACAGAAAATCAGCCCGAGTGTGAGATTTCATCCTTAGGCGTTCCGTGTATGTGTGTGCATGTGTCTGTTGGTGTGGATCTACATTTGTGTGTCTGTTGGTGTGTGTGTGTAATATATATATATTTATATATATATATATATGTGTGTGTGTGTGTGTGTATATATATATATATATATATATATATATATATATTTCATTCCCATCTCTTTTTTGCAGATATGGTGACATGAGGAAAGAGATCGGGTTCAAGATCAGGGACATGTGGTATAACCTGGGTGAGGAGCAGGAGAGGGGATGACTGTGGTCCCCTATATACATGCTACACTGTATACACACACTATCTGTATATTACACCCCCAGCTGGTACACATTTAACTGTATATTACACCCACTGTCCCTCACTCCCCCCCCCCCTTCTTCTCCACAGGCCCTCACAAGATTAAGTTTATCCCCTCAATGGTTGGTCCAGTCCTAGAGGTGACTTTGACCCCAGAGCCAGATCTGCGCAAGGCAACAATTCCCATCTTCTTCGATATGATGCAGCATGAGTACAACTTCAGCGGCAGCGGCCACTTCCACATGGTGATGGGGGGGGAGGGAGAGAGAGGTTTTCACTTTCACAACGTGGATGACCAGCCCCTGAGCACACAGTGTGACTGGTCACTTGCAAATAGTGACAGGGAGTCACTGTCACACACACCACAGAGTCTATGTCCAGGCAAAAGTGATGCAACTCTAGAATAAAACAGGTGTACCAGATGCATCACATACAGCCTATTGAAATCAATTAGATTTTTTTCTATCATACATCTAGCAGTTTGTGCTCCAGAATTGTACCACTTTGTGCCTTAATACACAGCCCCTGATATCAAACTAAAAGGCTGCTGTCATTTCCACACAGTGAGATTGGGGAAGGGGACAAAATGGGGATCACTGTGATACCATGAATGTCCAGCTCCTTATTTATTTATAAAATGTTTTACCAGGAAGTTATACATTGAGTTACCTCTCGTTTTCAAGTATGTCCTGTTTTTCAAGTATGTCCTTGTCGTGTGTGACTGTGCGTGTGTGTGTGGTCGGTCCACATGTATCAAAATTCAACTCGAGGTGTGTGGTTCTTATGGATTCCAAAGCCACCTATTTGAACCCCAAGCCTTCCAGCTGTGACAAAGAACAGATGCCTCGACCAGCATTTGCGGGTGTGTCTTATCCCATTTATCCCTCTTCCCTGTGACACTTTTAAACCTGGCTTCTCTGATAAAGGGGAATTGTTTAATATCCATTTAACCTTAGAGCATAACATACCCCTTAACTCTTCTCCCTGTAACCAGCTGTCACAGGAGACTAGTACTTTTAACCTTCCGGGATCAATTCACTAGGCAGAACAAGGTAGTGGAATAAAATTAGGTTTATTCTGGTGAGACTAGCTGACATACAATGAATACACAAAATACAGTAAATGCACACTTAACTGGGGTTTGGGGGGAGTCGCTAGCCTCACTAGGTGCATGGCGCCTGCTTACCCTGTCCGCTCCACATCCAGGAACACCACGGTACTCTTTTCAGAAGCGATACCAGGCTCTACCCATTAACCGCGAGCTAGGCAAAAGCTGGAACTTGGCCACAATCTGAGAACTTGTCCTCAGCTAATCTAGGCTTCTCCGGTAACTCCGTGCTGAGTGCTTTGCTATTCGGAGCAAAGCACTTTTGAAAAGCCCGCCAGCGCCTCACCATACCAAGTCTCAAGATAGTCTCTTTCTCTGATTGGCCAGTCCCCTTACATAGACCTTGCTGTTCTATTTTCAACATGGAGAAGGGGCTAGCGACCAATCAGGGCACAGATCGCGGCTGTACCAGCCAATCAGAGCTTTGGGCTCGTCTGGCTATACGCGTCAGGGGAGGGGGGTGTTGAGGAGACTCAGGATTCGAACTGGCCAATGGGAATCGTGCCTATGAGCAAGGGATTCCCCTTGCCAGCACTATACCTCCCGCTGGGTAGGCTCCACCGAGTCTGGGAGAACAAAGAGTCTCTCCTGCGGGGAGCCTTTGTATCCATACCCAGTACTCTGCCCTTCCCCGCTCACCAAACATTCTGACACCTCTCGACTTCACTTCTTCTCTTTGATCCCTCATCTCTATGCAGACATTCTGGCTACTTGTCGGAATACCAGGGCTGTCTGTATTGAGATGAATCCACATTTTAAAAGTACATCTTTTTTACTGTAACCTGGTCTCGGGAAAACAACTATTAAACTAAGCATGGCGGGTGGGGAATACTATATTTTAAAGTTAAGATATTACGGGGACAACATGCATACGCGTATCAGCAGACCAGACGTAAAATAAAATAAAAGCAGCACAATCGCCTGTCCGAGGTGCGCAGAGAGAGGGACTGATTCTGTCTACTCTCACTGCATGTCTCTTCCAGACTGATGCAGCCTGATAGGACTAAAACAGCGGGAGTCCAATTCAGAAGCAGGGACCCCCGCAGTGTTAATCCTGATGGGCAATTCCCCCCTGCGTTGCACATTTGGTCTGCGGTTCACCAGCACATGTGTTGCGACAGGTTGTAGTTGTAGCTGGCTGCATGTGTATGACAGAAATACAGATGCACAATATAATATACAATGTATATTATATACACTGTATGTCCCTCTTGCATACACCGTATATTATATTGTTTATGTATTTCTGCCATACCCGATAAAGGACCCTGAGAGTTTTAGAAGCTTTGTAACATTTCAACTACTTGTTAGTCCAATAAAATGTAACATACCATCTCATTCTCCCTCCTTTGTTACATAATGTTAATCTGTAATGATGGCGGATAGAATGCCCCCTCTGTCACTTTAGGATATGCTGTGTCATGGAATGTCCCAGGAATTTATGATATGTTTTAAAGTTTGCCCCAGTGGATAGATTAATACCTGGTGGTATATCAGTAAACTGTTATGTGCAATATAAGCATGACTTTCCTTAATGGTTTTATTGTCACCCACATCATGACCCATGACATTCCATGGTGAACACACAATAAACAACTGATTTGTTCTCTTAAAAAGAAGATTTAACCCTATGCTGCCTGTACTGCTCACACACATTAATCCTTGCATTATTACTGTATCGTGACAGTCCTCGTTGGGTATCCTCTTTTCCCTTACCCGGCCTCTCCTTTTTATTAAGATTATTAACCTCCTTCCTCCCCCCATTTCCACGTTGACCTCTTGCCTCTCCCCATCCTCCCCCCGTTCTCCTTGTTAACATCTGACCCCTCCATGTGTTGCAGTTTGAGAATGAGCTGATCACTCGTTTGGATCAGGAGGTGGAGGGAGGACGAGGGGATGAGCAGTATAAGGACCTGCTGGAGAAGCTGTGAGTAACACCCTGTCCTGTAATTAGTCCCCGGTCTCCACACCTCGTATCTGACCTCTCATTGGTTACCTTACTCCGCACCATACCTCCTGTCAGCCCCTTACCTCTCATTTGTCCCTTGTAACCCCGCATCTCAGTTCTCATTGGTCCTGTCACTCAATCCCCACATCTCGGCTCTCATTGGATCTGTCACACTGACCCCACATCTCGGCTCTCATTGGATCTGTCACACTGACCCCACATCTCACCTCTCATTGGTCCCATCGCTCCTTGACCACACATTCTACCCTCATTGGTTCTGTCACCACTTGACCCTACTTTTCACCTCTTTGGTCCCCACTACCCAGTTACTGTGTCCAGAAATCGTCACGGATAACTCAGTGACTTGAACACCTTCCCTCCTGGAATTAAATCCTCCAACACGAAAACTGAGCACATCACACGTAATCAGAACAAATCTCATACTCTACAACACCTGAAATGGGACCACAGTTAAAAGCGGTATCCAGTGTGATTTACGATGTTAACCTTTCTGTTCTCTCTCTCTCTCCCACTCTTCTCACCCTCTCTCTCTCCTCCCCTCCATTACCATCTCTCTTCCTCTCTCTCTCAGTTTGTTGGAGCACTGTAGGAAGCACAAGTATCTCTCAAGTACTGGGGAAGTTTTCACTGTCTTGGTGACCAGCTTGCTGGAGAATCTCCTGGATTATCGCACAATCGCTAATGATGAAAGCGAGGAGAATCGGATGAGCTGCACTGTGAACTTGCTGGTACTGACCTTCCTCTTACACGTGTGCATGTATCTGTGTACATTTGTCTATGTTTATCTGAATTGAGTGTTTGTGTAAATGTGTGTACTGTGCACATGCCTATCTGCTTTTTAAATGTGTGTGTACATATACCTGTACGTGTGTGTGTGTCAAACAATTGAGAAGAATATTCTCCAATATCGGTGCATCTGACTGTGAGATCACAACACCATAAATGAAGTCTTGAAAGACACCAGTGAGTAGGACTGAGTAATCTTGATAGCAGAACTCATTAGTGGGTTAACATACTGCCTGTAAAGGGAACACTACTAGAATCAGCTAAAGTGGTGTTAGAACAATAGTGACTCAGCAGGTCCCTATATAGTAGGCAAAACCCTACAGTATGATTCTCATCATTCCAATCTTCCTAAAGAAAAAGTTGTACTCAGATTGATTGCTTATGTGTACCGTCCCAAATTGCGTGCATCCAGCCAAAGTATAAGCAGAGAAGGTTATCTACTTGGAGAAAAAAGCAGAGCACGGCAAACGTCATAAGTAGTCTGGGGCTAAGCAAGACTGATAATAAAATTAATCTTTATTGATGGTAGACAACATTGAAGTGTAGGGATATACCTCCAACGCGTTTTGCGCTAAGATAGCGCTTTGTCAAAGAGTATTCTATCATAAACATAAATGTTTCAGTTTATATACCTTGATACAACCGGATACAATTTAGCGTGCATGACGCAGATCTCTATGGTTAGTGAAAAATGAACGCCAGTCATCCGCATTCAATACGTGGTCTCTAGCGACCTCTTGTGAGTGGAAGGGTAGATCACATATCAAGAAAGTAAAATACAGCTAAAATAACCATCGATCTAAATGTTATGCTTTTATTGTTATGCTTTTATTTGTGCGAGCTTTCGTGATACACTGATCTCATCTTCTGGCGATGATACTATGTGATCCCTCTTTTATACCAATAGGTACCACATAGTATCTACACACACATTTAGTAATGCAACACCCACTTACATTTCCACACCTACCCACTCCATTGCTATACACTCCCACTCCACACACACCTTTTGTAAAGAGCTGTGTACACTGTGGGCTCTTTATAAATTTATTTTTACATACATACATATACACACACACTCTTACATCATTAACATTCAGGGACTATTTGCTTTATTCAATGCAACATCGCCGGAAGAATAGATCAGTGTATCACGAAATCTCGCACAAATAAAAGCATTTCATTAGCCAGAGAAAGGCATCGTCTATTCATTTTTGACAAGCGCACACACGCGCACAAACACACACACACATATATGTATGTATACTGTATACATATACTGTATACATATACTACACAGCAATATTTTAAATAAACCCATTCTTTACAGGTGAAGAAGCTTTCTGATCGGTCAGAGCTTCGTGTTTATTTACCGCCTGACAGTGTTTACATAACGAGCGTTAACATGCTGCCCCCCACATTATACACTCCTCCTCTTTATCTCTTTCTTCTCCCTGCAGAATTTTTATAAAGAGAAGAAGAGGGAGGATATTTACATCAGGTGAGTGTGAGCCTGTGGGTCAGAGCCTGACGTACGAGGTCAGAACCCTGTCAGAGCCCTGGTGTGTGAAGTCCATGCCCATGCCTTTGGGAATGTGTGTGTGTGTGTTGTCAGAGACCCAGTATATATGTGTGTGATGTCACACTCAAAGCCTTGGTGTGTGTGTGTGTGGGTGTGTGGGTGGGTGTGTGTGATGTTAGAGCATGCAGCCGCCCCTGGGGTGAATTTTGCTTTTGCTCTCAGTCGTCACTCTGTCCTTTTGTTTAGGTATCTGTACAAACTTCGAGATCTGCACCTGAACAGCGAGAATTATACAGAGGCAGCGTATACACTGTTACTCCATGCGGAGCTACTGCAGGTGATATATAATATTAACATATCTTTATTGCACCATAACAATGTACACAGCACTTTACAAAAGATTTTGCATACTCATACATGCATATGAACTCACATATACAAACACAGATATACATACATATATACAGTATATATATATATATATATATATATATATATATATATATATATAATTAGACTGTAAGCTCCTCGGAGCAGGGACTCCTCTTCCTTAATGTGACTTTTATGTCTGAAGCACTTATTCCCATGATCTGTTATTTATATTATCTGTTATTTATTTGATTACCACATGTATTTCTACTGTGAAGCGCTATGTACATTAATGGCGCTATATAAATAAAGACATACAATATATATATATTGTATATATACAATATATATTGTATATTTTGGTGATTTGTCAACCACTGACTTTTTGGTGATTTGTCAACCACTGTGTATATATATATATATGTATGTATGTATATGTATATATATGTGTGTGTGTGTGTGTGTGTGTGTGTATATATATGTGTGTGTGTGTGTGTATATATGTGTGTGTGTGTGTATAGATGTGTGTGTGTGTGTGTATATATGTGTGTGTGTGTATAGATGTGTGTGTGTGTGTGTATATATGTGTGTGTGTATATATATGTGTCTGTGTGTGTATTATATGTATTAGAATTAGATAGTAAGGCTCTTCAGGGCAAGGATTCCTTTTTCTAATGTTTACTTTAATATTTGTAGCCATTATTCCCATTATGTCTCCTGGTATTTTGTCACATTTATTACTGCTGTGTTGCACTGTGTACGTGGATGGCAGTATACCAGGGCTGCATTTTTATACATATTGTATATATAGTCTGTGTATATATACTCAAACATAGTACATATGTCTCAATATATCTTCATGTCCTGCTGACTGTTTTCTGCCCTCCCCCTCTCACAGTGGTCAGATAAGCCGTGCGCCCCTCACCTGCTGCAGAGGGACAGTTACACCGTGTACACCCAGCAGGAGCTGAAGGAGCGACTGTACCATGAGATCATATCCTCCTTTGATAAGGGCAAAGTGAGTCTGTCCCTTCCTCCTGCCACAGTGTGACACTGACTGTACCCTCCCCATGCACGGTCACAGTGACACTGATCTCGGTTCCCTCCCTGGTTTCCCTCAGATGTGGGAACAGGCGATTGTACACAGCAAAAAACTTATAGATATGTATGAGAAGCAGATCTTCCACTATGAAGCGCTCAGCATCCTGCTGGTGAGTGATGTACCGTCGATGTCAAATCCTGCCCATCCCTGTCTCAGCCTTTTCCCTCCCTATGTTGCTTTGCTGTTCCTGTCAGGAGCTGATAATTATCTCTCTGGTCAACAGAAGAAACAGGCAACCTTCTACCAGAACATCATGCGAGCCATGAGGCTGCCACCAGAATACTTTGCTGTGGGGTACTATGGGCAAGGATTCCCCTCCTTCCTGCGGGTAAGAGCCTTGTACTCCCTTCCACCCCCATCCTCCTTTTCTCTCTCCCCATCCTCCTTTTCGTTCTCTCTCTTTGTCTGATGATCCATGGTGTTTCCCTGTTCCTCCACTCCTCCCCCACACAACCGCCAGTGGTGGCTGCAGGCTCCTTTCTATGGATCCTGCATTTCATGTACTTTCCTCCAGAACAAGATCTTTATCTATCGGGGGAAGGAATACGAGCATCAGGAGGACTTCAACCTGCGGCTCCTCACTCAATTTCCCAATACAGAGAAACTGTCCAGTACCAGCTCTCCTGGGGAAGAGATCAGGAGCTCAGCAAAGCAATGTATCCACCTACAAGGGGGGAAGAAGGGGACCGTCCCATTGCAGGGTGACACCATGACATAGACTGTCCCTCCTATGGCAGGGTGGCACAGTGCCACAGTCTGTCCCTCCCACCGCAGGGTGGCACAGATTGTTTCTCCCATTGCAGAGTGACACAGCGACACAGTGCCCCAATCTTTCCTTCCCACTGCAAAGTGCAACAGTCTGTCCATGCCACCACAGGGTAACATAATCTGCACTGCAGACAGGGCACAGACATTAATTGTTACCGGTTAAGTCAGTAGTTGGGGAATCCTGATATTTTAACCCCTTCCCTTGTGGTTTGCCTCAGCCCAGCGTGTCTTTTTGTATACCTCTTGTATCCCTGTCCCTTAATGAGTCACACAGATGTTCAGTGCTTTACTGTCAAGCCCTTGATGAGCCTACCGTCTCTGTATAAGGAGAAGCTGGTGCCAGAACAGATCCTCAGGTAATGACAGTATAACCTCTCACCTTCCGCCATGTGACCTGTCACCTCCACTTTATGAAATGTCACCTTCTCAACCTGCAGCATGTCATGGCACTGTCCCTAATTTCAGGAGATCTCGCTTTCGTTCAATAAGGACAGAATGTTTTTTGTTGAACATTTTAACAGGTTATGCATAGAAGACAGTGACGGGGTCACAGCTCATGCTCAATATTCAGTGTTGCACAGTACACTTGTGTCACACGAGTACACAGTATAATGTGCATCCCTCCGGTCTGTCCCCGCAGTTATTATCGCTATAACGAGGTGCAGAGCTTCTCCTACTCCCGACCCTTCCGGAGAGGAGAAAAGGACCCAGACAACGAGTTTGCAGTAAGAAACTAAATATAAAAAATATATATCTGGGCTGCCACGGATTTTCAGTTTTTGTGCATTTTTGGGCCACACAATGGATAAAACGCATTTTGTGCGTTTAACAGAGGGTTTATGGTTCCTGATATATATTACACACACAAATAGATGAACAATACCCTGTGTTGCAGACCATGTGGATTGAGAGGACAACTTTCAGCACAGCATACAAACTGCCCGGGATCCTCAAGTGGTTTGAAGTCAAACACGTTCACACCGTAAGTTACATAGTAGATCAGGTTTGACAAAATTTAGTCAACAGATACTTTAGCCTATATCCGGAGTATATTGATCCAGAGGATGGCAAACAAAAAACCCCAGTGAAATATCCAATGAGGTCACATAAGGCGAAAACGTGTCCTGTCTGTCTATTCATGACTTCACACCACCACACTCTTTATTTGTTACTAGTTCCCCTGTTACTAGGATTCCTCTCATTCATACACTGTACTGTACATAGTAGCATAGATTATATCCGTTTAATTTCACTTGTCTGTACTCTTAATAGGTGCATACCCAGATGCCCTCACTTAACACACTGGGGAGGTGCAAACACTTGGCTGGATTCTCCTCAATTGGCCTGTCTCCGTTCTGCATGACGTCCGTTACGCTCTGTCATTATGAGCCCCTTCTGGGGCCCTGGCCTACTCACTATAGATAGGGATTTACACCCCATTCCTGTCTTTGAACTGCCACTTCTATACAGACTAGGATTGAGGCATGTGCGGTTCTGCCTGTAGAGCTGATCCTATGGCACCCGGGCCCCCCCCTCATTTCACAGCTTTGAGCACATGAAAAAGAGCATACAGTAATATTTCCATTTGCTAAATGCTTTACTGTGGAGGGTTTTTGTCACTTTTTTTGACCCACCATAACGTGTGTGTGTGTGTGTGTGTGTGTGTGTGTGTGTGTGTGTGTGTGTGTGTGTGTGTGTGTGTGTGTGTGTGTGTGTGTGTGTGTGTGTGTGTGTGTGTGTGTGTGTTGTATATTACCAGATGATGGTCCAGTAAGGAGAGACAGCACACACGGGTAGAAATGCAAAAGTGTATTAAAACACTTTTGCATTTCTCCCTGTGTGTGCTGTCTCTCCTGGTAATATACATATTTTATGATTTTCTATGGGACAAGCATCTGGATTTCCTTATGTTTATGTGTGTGCCGGCTGCGAATAGATTTTTATATATACAGGCAGTCCTCGTTTTACAACGCTTCGCTTTACAACGAATGGCTTATCCAACGCTGTGCAATGCATACCGTAATTTCCGGACTATAAGCCGCAACTTTTTTCCCACGCTTTACACTCGCGGCTTAAACAATGACGCGGCTAATATATGGATTTTTCCCGCTTTCAAAATTTTTTTTTTCAATACAACACATTCTGTGACGTGTTCAGTTTTTTGGCGGTTTGAAGCTTTCATTAGACCAATGAAATTGCCGAACGGGTTAAGGTCAAACAACTTTTTTGTTTACTGTTTAGATTAAATCGAGCGCGCTCAAACTTCCCATCATTCTGATTACGATAGTCATTTTGTCACCCTCATCATGGCAAAGACACGGAGAAATGCATATGATGCAGCTTTCAAGTTGAAGGCGATTGATCTGGCTGTTGGAAAAGGAAATAGAGCTGCTGCACGGGAGCTTGGTCTTAATGAGTCGATGATAAGACGTTGGAAACAGCAGCGTGACGAATTGACTCAGTGCAAAAAGACAACTAAAGCTTTCAGAGGGAACAAAAGCAGATGGCCCGAACTAGAAAATGAGCTCGAAGACTGGGTCAACACACAGAGAGCAGACGGCCGAGGTGTTTCAACTGTGCAGATCCGACTGAAAGCCAAAACAATCGCCACCGCAATGAAGTTTGTGGATTTTAGAGGTGGACCATCGTGGTTTCTCAGATTAATGAGACGTAAAGGCCTGTCCATCAGGGTACAGACGAGTCTGTGTCAGTAGCTCCCTCCCGACTACGAGGAAAAAGTTTCAAACTTCCGCAAATTCACTGATGCAAAGATAGCGGAGCATTCCATTGGCCCGCACGACATCATAAATATGGATGAGGTTCCTCTGACGTTTGACCTGCCTCTCACTCGGACTGTCAACAGGATAGGCGAATCATCCGTCACGCTGAAAACAACTGGGCATGAAAAAACGCACTTCACCTGTGTTCTGAGCTGCACGGCATCGGGAGAAAAGCTTCCACCGATGGTGATTTTTAAACGCACGACAATGCCAAAAGAAAAATTCCCGAGAGGAATTGTTGTGAAAGTCAACAAGAAAGGATGGATGGCGGAGAGCCTAATGCATGAATGGCATACGGAGTGTTACGGCAAGCGACCGGGAGGATTCTTTCACAGGAACAAGGCATTGCTCGTTTTGGACAGCATGAGGGCCCACAACAGATTCGGTGAAAGAAGCCATCAAGAGGACAAACTCAATTCCAGCTGTGATTCCTGGGGGCACAACAAAGTATTTGCAGCCACTCGACATCAGTGTAAATCGTGCATTTAAGGTGGCGCTCCGTGTTCAGTTGAAGGCTTGGATGACAAGTGGGGAGAAATCCTTCACTAAAACGAGCCGCATGCGAAGAGCAACTTATGGTCAAGTCTGCCAGTGGGTCCTGACAGCGTGGAGCATTGTCAAAAAATCCACTATCATCAACGGGTTTCGAAAGGCTGGACTGCTGCGTGTTGAAGAGGGCTCAGCGGGGGATTTGCCTCCGGATGAAAGTGACGAGAGCGACAATGAAAACGATCCAATATCGGATGAAGCAATTCTGAGGCTATTCCACTCCGACACCGAAGGAGATGACGTCAGTGGTTTCAGTGCACAGGAGGAGGAAGATAGTGACCAATGACTTTCTTGGTAGGCTACTGTTTACTGCTAATTTTTTATTTTTTGTTACAAGCCGTGTTTCGTTAAAGCCTATTTATTTTTGTTACAAGCCGTGTTTCGTTAAAGCCTATTTATTTTTGTTACAAGCCGTGTTTCGTTAAAGCCTATTTATTTTTGTTACAAGCCGTGTTTCGTTAAAGCCTATTTATTTTTGTTACAACCCGTGTTTCGTTAAAGCCTGTGTAAAGTTCATTTGTTTCAATGTACCGGTAGGCACCTGCGGCTTATATTCAGTGGGTGCGGCTTATATTCAGGTGCGCTCAATAGTCCGGAAATTACGGTACCTATGTTCATTTTTACAACGCCAAAACAGCTTATCCAACGCTCTTACAACGCTTTGCAACGTTGTGTATGTGTGTGTATATATATATATATATATATATATACATACACACATATACATAAACAACTTTGCAAAGCGTCATAAGAGCGTATATATATATTATACTATATAATATTATACTATATAATATATTATTTATTATGTTATATTATATATTTAATACAGTATATACACTATATAATTTATGTGTGTGCTGCATATCTTATTGCCTGCATAAAATATTTGGTGTATTTTAGTGTTAAAAATGCCTTCAGGAACGGAACCTTTCATTTAAACAGTGTTCCTATGGGAAAACGTGTTTCACTTTACAACGTTTCGCTATCCAACGCCATTTTGAGTAACGCATTGTGTCGGATAACCGAGGACTACCTGTATATATATATATATATACATACATACACTTTATACACCGTATGGTTTATACAACCTGCATAATACAGTCTAAAGTTTGTATATCAATATATAACACCTTCCCCCCTGCTCCAGGAGGAGATCAGCCCCCTGCAGAATGCCATTGAGACGATGGAGGTGACCAATGAGCGGGTCAGTCACCTGGTGCAGCAGCACACGGCTGACCGCAGTAGCCCTGTGCACCCCCTCTCCATGCTGCTCAACGGCATTGTGGACCCTGCAGTCATGGGTGGCTTCTCCAACTATGAGAAGGTGGGAGGCATATGACATCCATCACTGGTATCCCCAATGTGTGTGTGTGTGTGTGTGTGTGTGTGTGTGTGTGTGTGTGTGTGTGTGTGTGTGTGTGTGTGTGTGTGTGTGTGTGTGTGTGTCATTATGTCACTAGTGTCCCCAATATTTTGTAATTGGGCTACTAGTCTCTCCAGCTTGTTAATCTGACTCAATCTTTCTCCCCTTCTCTCAATTTCTCTTACTCTCTCACTCTCTCTGTCTCCTCCTATCTCTCACAGGCTTTCTTTACAGAGCAATACCTCCAGGATCATCCTGCAGATCAGGATAAGATAGAGCTGCTTAAACAGCTGATTGCTTTGCAGGTATTATAGTACTGTGCTCTGCAGGCTCCACTATCTCAGTCTCTCTCCCTTTCCCTCTGCTCTTCCCTTGTGCTCTGTGATTTCCTCTCTTCAAATTCCCTCCTTTTCCCTCTTTCTGAATTCCCTTTCTCCTCTCTCACTCTTGCTCTCTCACTCTCCCCCTCCCATCTCTCTTTGCTCTCTCATCCCTCCCCTTCTCTCTTCCCCCCATTCTCTCTTTCCCCCCCCTTCCCTCTCCTCCCCCTTCTCTCTCTCTTCATTCTCCCCTCTCTCTGCTCTTCCCCAGATGCCTCTCCTGGCTCAGGGGATTAAGATTCACGGAGAGAAGCTGACAGAGAACCTCCGGCCACTGCACGAGAGACTCATATCCTGCTTCCGGGAGCTGAGGAACAAAGTGGAGAAGCTATATGGGACCATCACCATGGTGAGGGGAGTATGGGGGGCACAACAAACTGGCATCATCGCCCTGATAAGTTTTGAGCAGGGGGGGACAGGGATACTGCCACCAACACAAGGGAGAGAGGGGCACAGGGACAGGCAGACTGGTCTCTGTTTGGGATTTAATAGCACATATTTTTCTCATCCGTGCCTCCTCTTTTGGTGCCCATCCCTCCTCCCTCTCCACTGCCATCTCTCCGTGTTCCCCCCTCCTCACTTGCCGCTTGTCTTTATGTCCTCCCTTGCCTCTCTCCCTCTCTATTTCCCCTCTACTCTCCTGTAGCCCCCCAGTCTAACAGACAGGAAGCAGAGCCGCGCAGGCTCCATGGTTGTTCCGTACATCATGTCATCAACGCTGCGAAGACTCTCCACTGTGTCCTCCTCCTCCTCCTCTGGGAGCAGCAGCTCCAGACCGGGCTCTGATGGGTATGTGTAACAAGCTGTACTGGAGTGTACCTCCAGAATCCCTTCCTCTTTATCTTCCCCTGGTATACACCATCTCTGTTCCACTCTGTCTCTTCCCACCCACCGCCTTCAGGTCTCTCTCTACCCCCTCCCCCCACCCAAGTCTGTCTTCACCCCTCACTCCCCTCCCAGTCTCTCTGCACTATCCCCCTGCAGGTCCCTTTCTGCCCCCCTGCATGTCCCTTTCTGCCCCCCATCCCAGGTCTATATTTGCCCTCCCCCGGATGCAGGTTGATCCTGGAGCCACTCCTGCACAGACGGGGATCCCTCATCTCTCACCCGGAGGAGCTTAGCAGCCGCGAAGAGAGTGACAACAGGGCAATGAAACTGAAGCGTAATATGAGCCAATCACAAGTAATCACAGAGCGTCTGTCGGAGAAGGTGAGATGAGGGGGAGGAAGTGGTAGATAGTATAGGACAGGCCTGCACAACTCCAGTCCTCGAGGGCCACAAACAGGCCAAGTTTTCAGGATATCCCTAGTTCAGCACAGCTGGCTCAATTAGTGGCTCAGTCATACTGAGCCACTATTTGAGCCAACTGTGCTGAAATAAGGATATCCTGAAAAACCTGGCTGTGCTGAAATAAGGATATCCTGAAAAACCTGGCCTGTTTGCAGCCCTCGAGGACTGGAGTTATGCAGGTCTGGTATAGGGTGAGATGAATGGAAACAGTAGAACGTGGGGAGGGAGGGAAGAGAGGGTAATGTAGGGGAGGGGCAATAGGACATCGGATAGAGGTGGAAGAGGTATAAGGGAGAGAATGAGAAACCTCGGTAAGAGAGCCAGGGCCACTAATCTTCCCTATGGATATACAGACTTTAACGAATATACCGTGCATATCTTGCTGGGTAGTTCAGCAGCTGGATCTGCACAAATTCAACTGTGTATAAAGCGCATGGCACACCAGTCTTAAAAAAATAAATAATAAACTCTTTATTCACATATCTTCATTGACATTTTGGTATAAGCATACACCTTCATTAGGATATCATATCGATATTTAACGTCACCCGTATCGCACTCCTGCTCTGTCACTTTCCGGGGTTTGACTCTCCCCCCAGAGCTTGTCCATCAAGTCTCAGCGTCCGAAGAGTCTGCAGTTGATGGACGGACGTATGACGCTCCACACAGGATCCCCTTTCCAAGGGGCGGTTCCCCTCAGCCCTCCCCCCATCACCCCCAGAACTCCACGGACCCTCAGTAAGTACACAGCTTCCCAAACCCCATGTTTACCGAGCTTTCCAAACTCCAGAGGTTTCTTCTTCTACAGAGCTTTCAAAACCCTACAGGTTTTTTCTTCATGTGTACAGAACTTTCCCAAACTATCAGGCCCTTTATTAACATGTGATGACCTTTCCAAATCTCACAGGTCTCTTCTTCACATGTTCTGTAACAGTCAATAGAGGGACAGACTAAAATGCTTAATGTGAAAAACGTTTCATGTGGATAAATGTGCCAAGACATACACCAATTGCCTTCAAACTTTGCACAGTACATGCTTTGCACTCCCTCAACCTATCCTGCAAATGTCATGGCTTTTCATAACATGCACTGAAAATTATGTACATTAAGCACAATAGAAGAGTGTATACTCCTGAAATTATATCTTTCGTTTGCTTGCACACGGAGATGTCTCATGTGACACTGAGCACTGGTCTGTGTTGCCTCTTGCAGGTTTTCCATCTCTTCCCACTGACCGTCACATGACAGGGCAGATCACAGGCTCCCCTCCCCCACCCCCCCCAAAAAGCAAATCACATGAGAGCGGCCAGAGGCTTTCGCTGGAGGTGAGTGACTCATGCACCTTGCATATTCTGTACACGTAACCTTATACACCCTACATATACACGTGCATTTCATATAATCCTACACATGAATGTAATCATATCAATTTGGCGGAGCCTCTTACTTTCCCCGGAGCTAGCATCTCCTGCTACGTCGCGTTGTCATAGCGACGTGGCGCAATGTGACATCGTGGCATTATGACATTGCGTTGTCATGCTACGGGTCGTCAAGTGATAGCAGAATGAGATACTGGCACTTAGAGGCCCCGCGCTCTCCCCCTGAATCACAGTTTAAATGTTGTGGGAAGAGCGCAGGACCTCTGTAAGCACCGCTGACACTGCCATCAAGCCTGCCCTGCGTACAGATGTGTACATACAATCCTATCCACCAGATCATCTAACACTCCTCCCATGTAGCACCCCAATCTGATCCAGTCTATAGTTTCTGCATATATCCTAGACTCTGCTACTCATAATGTATCCCACAGATAACTCCCCCACTGCCTAGACAGGAGGAGGTGAAGCCGCCAACCCCTCCCCCGAAGACCAGGAAATCCAGTGTGATCCCAGAGCCTGGAATCTGACAGACATTCTGACAGGAATCGGATAGGAACCAGACATTCCTTCCCATGTCCCACTGGATGCTCCATCACCAAATGGGTTAAAGAGGAATATTCCTTACTGCTGGAACACTCCATGTAACTAGTCCTGAGCGCAGCCTTTTGAAAGCTGTGATGTTCTCACTGGCATAAGAAGTAGCATAAAGGAAGCACTCTGCAGAATGAGAGCGTTAATAGCGACAATGAGAGCGGGTGACATTCCAATGAGTGACAATGCCCTGCTGGAGTTGACCAAAGCACTCAAATATGGCTGACTTCCTGCTGCAGGAAATGACATCAGCACTTCAATATGACTCCATTTGCCTACTGCAGGAAATTACATTGGCATTCCAAGATTGCTCCCTCTTGCTGGTGACCAAACTCCTGTAGTGCAGGAGGACGACATAGCTAAGCTATGCGGTGCACAAGTGTCACAAGTAAAAGATTAGATAATTGGTGCCTTATCCTTCATTCACTCCAGGAGATACGGCCTCCACTCTATTTATTGAGAATGAGGCAGAATTAATTTGAAGTATATTCTTGTTTTAGAGAAATCATAGCGGGATAAAGGGGTTATTTCCTAAATTCACTCATCGAAGTCTGCAGGTGGTTTAAGTGTAAATATTGTTTGTGGCTCTAAAGCTTACCAGTTTTCTGTGCCCCAGACCGGAGAAAAAATTAAATAGATTAATTTAAAAGATTTATAGGTATAATTTATACTTAACTTTAATTTCTACAGAGACTCGAGTGAGCAACTTCATGCGGTTATGAAATCATGTACTGGAATAACCTGGTTCTTGGTTTATAAAATCTGTCTTTCTTCCCTCGAAAGCGATCTGCGCTTCTCATGTTCATTTAGCATCAAATGTTAATTCATCCAGAGAAATATATAAATCGGCTCTGTACGTTTCAGTTGAGGCGAGTTTTGTGACTCCCTGCTCAGGGAACTTCAGAGTGAACTCAAACGACAAACTCTGATTATTATTATTAATATTATTATTATTATTATGTGACTGCAGAGGGCGGGTTAGCAACAGACTAGATAGTACAACAGCATTGACAGTTACATAGGGGAAGGGCTGTTGCAGCCGCCTCCTTAGCTGCCGCCCCCTCCTCCTTCTGAACCGCAGCATCAAATGAAGCCGCGGACGTCACCAACATGACATCAAACGACGTCACGTTGCCATGGTAACGCAACGACATTTGACACTGCGACGATGCGTTGCCATGGCAACGAGCCGCGGTTGCGTCCGCGGCATCAATTGACGCTGCGGTTCAGAAGGAGGAGGATGGCGGCAGGTAAAGAGCCAGCTGCAACAGATAAAATGACTTTTCATTAGGTCTGAGAGTGTGGCAAAAGTATATAGGGGCGGACGTTTTTGCCGCCTCCAAATGTTGCCGCCCTAAGCCCGGGCCTAATGGGAAATCTGCTACTGGGGAAGGTGATGAAACTGGTTATGGACGTCATAGTTATTCTTTAATTGCAATTAATTAGACCAAAGGGGATTTTGTAACATGCAGCTTTGTGGATGGTCTGCCTTATTAGCAATGTGAATATGCTGCATTTTATAGCACAGTTACTAAATATGTCTTAATACCATGTTATCTAATGTGTGTGTGTGTGTGTGTGTGTGTGTGTGTGTGTGTGTGTGTGTGTGTGTGTGTGTGTGTGTGTGTGTGTGTGTGTGTGTGTATATGTATTTATCTTATACTATATTTGTGAAAGCACTGTATGCCTGTCTGCATGGCCGCCCGCCCGCCCCCGCACACCTCTCATTGGCCTGAGGCGGAGTGACGGGCCAAAGGACACACAACACACACACACACACACCTCTCTCTCTGTCCTCTCCCCCCCATCACACTCACCTCCCCGCCTCCGCTCCACTCGCCTCCCTCCCGCTCCACTCACCTCCCTCCACTCACCTCCCTCCACTCACCTCCCGCTCCACTCACCTCCCGCTCCACTCACCTCCCTCCCGCTCCACTCCCTCCCGCTCCACTCACCTAATGGGAAATCTGCTACTGGGGAAGGTGATGAAACTGGTTATGGACGTCATAGTTATTCTTTAATTGCAATTAATTAGACCAAAGGGGATTTTGTAACATGCAGCTTTGTGGATGGTCTGCCTTATTAGCAATGTGAATATGCTGCATTTTATAGCACAGTTACTAAATATGTCTTAATACCATGTTATCTAATGTGTGTGTGTGTGTGTGTGTGTGTGTGTGTGTGTGTGTGTGTGTGTGTGTGTGTGTGTGTGTGTATATGTATTTATCTTATACTATATTTGTGAAAGCACTGTATGCCTGTCTGCATGCCCGCCCGCCCGCCCCCGCACACCTCTCATTGGCCTGAGGCGGAGTGACGGGCCAAAGGACACACAACACACACACACACACACCTCTCTCTCTGTCCTCTCCCCCCCATCACACTCACCTCCCCGCCTCCGCTCCACTCGCCTCCCTCCCGCTCCACTCACCTCCCTCCACTCACCTCCCTCCACTCACCTCCCGCTCCACTCACCTCCCGCTCCACTCACCTCCCTCCCGCTCCACTCCCTCCCGCTCCACTCACCTCCCTCCCGCTCCACTCACCTCCCTCCCGCTCCACTCACCTCACACTGATGATACCAATCACGGTTGAAACATGTCTTTGAGTGGTATGTAACAGAGAGACAAAATAGGAAAAAACCTGGCGCTTACCTTAAGCTTAATATATGAGGTGTGCTTACAATGTGGCAGTAAGTTAAACCACGGCTCTATGACAGATGCTTTGAGCCAGCATGGAATTCCCCTCTGCTGCAACCCCAGGGAAGGGTTAATCCGGCTCCCCGGGAGGGGGTCTCTGAGTTTTATAGACCTCCTGTGTAATCAAAGTCTAATTGGGGCGGGCTGTGTTTAATAAAGCCCTAATTACATATTTCATGTTCTGTCATAGCACTGTCTTGCTTTTTAGAATTGGTTTAAGTTAAAGCCCAAGACTGAAGTTAGAATCTCACGTTGGTTGCAAACAAAGAAAAGTCCACACTGGGGGGAGATGCAGATGGGTTAATTTAACCCCAAAGTTACCAATTTCCTGCAAAGACTCACACACGGCCGTGTGAGTACAGATATATTTATATATTTATCTCTAAACCCTCTATACCACCATTACCTGTTGTTGGGAGTGACTGGAATTGCTTAAAGAAACCACACCATCGTGTTTACTTGCACATGGCCGTGTAAGTGTATTTAATATTTTCACCAACCCCCAGCAATATTGTTATAACCACAATAATTTTATTGTATTTTACTGTTTTTAATTCTTAAATGTTTTTCTAATCCCACGCTCCCCCATTGCTTGTATGTCTCTATATTTGAGTGGTATGTACTTGCTTTGCTAGTCCCATGCTGTGCTTAAAAGCTGTGTGAACGGCGACGCATTTGCTTAAATGAGCTGCATGTGAATGGATATTCCAGGCAAAAGGTGACACATTGTGTGCTCATTTGCATGTCATTTCCCAGAATCCCTTGCTGCAGTGGGAGCACTGTATGCTAGGTGATAATGGTTGAAAGGCAGGGGTACCATCCTGTCTAAGGCCACTGACGCTCGGCAGTGAGCCCCTGCAGCCGCAATGAGAGCGGCTTTAGCAGGGGCTCGCGCACGCTTCCGCAGGCGTGCGGAAGCGTGCTGACTTTCACCCGACAGTCGGATTTTAGTTTGAGCACTGAGTCCGCTCACATGACTCCAAAGCAGCCAATGAGGAAGAGGTGAGTGGAGCAGGGGAAGAGATGTGGACGGGGGAGAGACTGCCTGGCAGCGGGGTGAGTTGTTGCTTGCGGGGTGAGTTGTTGAGGAGGGAGGGGGGTCCCAAGGGGACGGGGGAGAGACTGGCTGCCAGCTGGGTGGGTGAGTTGATGCTCCGGGGGAGGTTGATGCCTCGCCGGCCAGGTAAAAGCTCCTGCTTGCGCTGGCCAGGCACAGCATGAGCGCGCCTCTGCACGAGAGGCAGGAGTAGGGACACGGCCTAAGACATGTGAATGTGCTCACTAGTGATTTTCTTTATTGGCTATATGCTAACGGTGGAGGTTTTTTGTTGCCTTTTTCACCCACCATAACTTAAAGTATGTGTATGTATGTATATATATATTGTAACCAAAGAAAAGGGGAATTGTACACAGTGCCTAAGGGGTGATTCACTGATTGTACCTCAGTCCAAACCAAATTAATATACCTAAACAATAGTGATAAGATGCCTATGTTTTTGGATAGATAACCAATAAATGACCTGTCCTGAATGCTGCTAGTAACTAAGGCTAAAACTCAATATTCCAATAAAATAATAATAAAAATGACTATGAAACAAATCATTGTCCTAAATCATATGGGTGAACTAATAACTGATGTATAACTAATGATCATAAACTGTAAAAACATATATAAAATGCGTTGATATAATGAAAGAGAAATACAAGTCACAAGTCCATGTAATGGATCACAATGAATCTAATTTTGGCAAGATTGTGAGTTTGAATTTGTCTAAGTTCTATTTTATTAAACCTTTATACTTTGGTATCACACGGGGATCGGGCGTTTTTTTTTTTTTTTAAATATATTTATTATATCCTCGGCGGTCCCCGCTGAGTGTGGATAGTATGGGGCCCGCGGGGTGAGGAGGAGAAGCGGCGGGGGAGGTTACCTGTTACTGTTCCGAGCAGTGAGGAGGAGAACTGCCGAATGAGAACACTCCCAGCGGTCCACGCTGAGTGTGGATAGTATGGGGCCCGCGGGGTGAAAACGCACAAACCCACAGACAAACATTTCAGTTTTATATATATAGATATATACGTGTGTGTGTGTGTGTGTGTGTGTGTGTGTGTGTGTATATATATATATATATATATACGTCATTGGCGCAACAAGGAAGCGACACAGACGGAGATGATTCCTAAACGGAGCAGAGAATAAATCTTGCGAGATTAGAGTGACGTGGAGGTTTGTGACTACCCACTGAGAGCAGAGGAGATCAGATGATACACCGACTGTGAGTCCAACGACGTGGGAGTGTGCAAGTGCACATTGGGAACGGAGGCTCGGAATGAGCAACCGATTCGCTGACCACAAGTCCTATGAATAGGATACAAACGTCTGACCTAACCCCCTCCAATTCAGTGGGTAACCACCCTCAGAAGAAGACTACACCGGTGAGATAAAACCAGCTCTACTATATGGGATTTTTCACACTATTAAGAATTGTGCTATATGAGGCACTCAAACATTTGAAGTTCTGAGTGAGACACCTAAACGTGCTAGGGTTGTCATTACACTATAAAGAGACTTTGAGTATCCTCCAAATCCAATCTGTGTAATTTATGACTGTTATCCAAGGTTCCATTCAGTCTGTTATATCTTGTTTGGACAACAGAGAGTAGGGAGTGATCACAGGACCATACTAATTGAGTGAAGTGTTTAAATACATAAGTGAGGTAATCAAATGGTGGGTGCAAACTGTGAACTGAAAGTGAATCAGAAAAAGGGGAAGGGGAAACACAAAATGGATGTGCCCCCTAAAAGAATTCACTTAAATGCACACCACCCAAGTGTAAAAATTAGCTTTTAATAAATTCCTTAAAACATATATTACCAAAGTAATGTGTGATGTGGATTAAAAATGTATTAAATCATAGCTATCAAGCAACCGTGTCATTGATTATTCATACTATCCCAGTACCAATAAATATGGTGGGATGTGGAAGACAGGGAATGCTATGAGTAGGGTATTAACCCCTTTGGGGCAACGTTAAGACCAAGTATTGAATTGTGTATAAATATACTCAGGTAAGTGGCCAAAGGATTGAATATCCTACTACTGCTAGATATAGCTCCCCTGCACATTTACATAGAGATTAGTCTAAATGATAGTGCTGGCATGTGATGGTATATTAGCTGTATCATAGAACTGCCAAACACAGCAGTGCTGGGTTGAGTACACAGCAATGCGATGTGAAGACGCCTCACATAAAGTGCAAGGATAGCAAGATTATATCTTGTTTGCTCCGATTTTTAGTCTCACTATAAGTGAGTTTTATATATATATATATATATATATATATATATATACACACACACCTAATAACAGGTGTTTTCTTATAATAAATAATACTTTACAATCCATCTTTGTTCATCAATCTAATTGGAAGATTTTTTAAGACTGAGAAGATTTGAAGTTCCAGTATTTTAAAGAACCAGGATTAACTCGTGAAGGATTCAGGAGCAATATATTGGGTTTATAAAGACCCTCAAGAATATTATTCTCCAAAGTGTTCCTGATCCAAAGTATTGGATAAATGCTCGAATATCCTCATCTATGTGTAAGTGCAATCTATAGCACTATATTTTTAATTGCACAGACAATTCCCCCCTCCCCCTTTCTTTTCTCTTTTCTTGTGCGCCTAGGTCACTACCTAATATATATATATATATATATATATATATATATATGCAAATATAACTGTATGCTCATCTGCATGTCTTAGGCAGGTCTTCAACCCCGCCTTTCCCCATCATCACCCAGCATACAGCACTTCCACTGCAGCAAGGGATACTGGTATATATATATATATAGATATATATATATCAACTGCAAATATTACTGTATGCTCATTTGCATGTCTCAGACAGGTCTGCAACCCCGCCTTTCCCCATTATCACCCAGCACTTCCACTGCAGCAAGGAATTCTGGGAAATGACATGCCAATGAGCACACAGTGCCACCTTTTGTCTCAAGCTCACATTACATGAACAACCCTTAAGCCAATGCATGCTGCTTTAAACACAGCTTTTAAACAAAGGCTGGGATGAGATGCAACGCCATATATATGTTCACAGCAGCTTTTTAAACATTGGCACTCAGCATTTTATTATAACATATTGCATGTATTTTTATTAGTGTGAGTCAATCATCCATATTATTGTTGCATTCACCCTTGCCATTCACCTTTGCTATATCCACTTAATACAATCAATTGGTCATCAGTCTGAGTTTACACCTGAGGAGCGCAGTCTATTCTTTGTTTGATATATATATATATATATATATATATATATATATATATATTTGTGTAAAAAAGAAAGTACACCCTCTGAATTCTATGGTTTTACATATCAGGACATAATAACAATCATATGTTCCTTAGCAGGTCTTAAAATTAGGTAAATACAACCTCATATGAACAACAACACATGACATAGTACACTGTGTCATGATTTATTTAACAAAAATAAAGCCAAAATGGAGAAGCTATGTGTGAAAAACGAAGTACACCCTTACTGCTTCCATAGGAATTAAGATGCTAAGTAACAGACAGGTGCTGCTAATCAAATGCCCTTGATTAATTGATTGTCAGCAAGTGTGACCACCTCTATAAAAGCCGATGTTTTTGCAGTTTGCTGGTCTGGAGCATTCAGGTGTGTGTTAACACAATGCCAAGGAGGAAAGACATCAGCAATGATCTTAGAGAAGCAATTGTTGCTGCCCATCAATCTGGGAAGGTTTATAAGGCCACTTCCAAACAATTTAAAGTCCATCATTCTACAGTGAAAAAGATTATTCAAAAGTGGAAAACATTCAAGACAATTGCCAATGTTTCCAGGAGTGGACGTCCCAGCAAATTCACCCCAAGGTCAGACCATGCAATGCTCAGAGAAATTGCAAAAAAAAAAACAAGAGTTACATCTCAGACTCTACAGGCCTCAGTTAGTATTCTGGAGCTACATGGTATACGCTGGGTATAAGTATGGCCAGATAGCTTAACTCGTTCCTTTTACAAGCTCAACAAGTTCTTTGTCTTTTCTTCACTTTATTGGGGAAAGCATAGACACACAAAGGCACTTGTAGATGATGGTGTAGTGAGAGAAAGCTCTATAGTGAGGGTGCTTGATAGTAGGGAAAGGTAAAAAACGGTAATCCTTGCCAAGAGGTGAATAGCATGAGATGTACTCAGTCTGCTAGGGTAGAAAAAAAGTGTAAGGGTTTCTGGGAAACAGGAATAGTCTCAGGATCAGACTCAGGCCGCGTGTATAGTGCCATCGCCGCTAGCGAAAGTTATATTTCGCTTTGCGGCGGCGTCTCGGGCTTACTGGTATTTGATTTGTTCAGGGGCTGTCACATGAGGCGCCAGCCCTTGAAAATCAAATATTTCCAGCTTCCAAGTTCGCGACTTCGCTCCGTTTTGCCGGGACAGTCCCGGTTTTTCGTGTGCTGTACCGGTTGCCTGACTGTCCTGGGAATGTCCCGGTTTTTTGTGTCGGCGGGGGGGAGGGGGGGCTGCGGTGGTGCGTGGCGGCGGGGAGGAAGAGGATGCAGAGCAGCCCGGCAAGTATTTTTTCTTACTGACGGGTTGGGCTTCTGTAGAAACGTGCCGGGCCGCAGGGGATTGGATGGAGAATGCCGGGGGGCGGGGCTTTAGAATGCCGGGCCGCAAGGGATTGGATGGAGA
Source organism: Ascaphus truei (assembly GCF_040206685.1). Classification (NCBI taxonomy): domain Eukaryota; kingdom Metazoa; phylum Chordata; class Amphibia; order Anura; family Ascaphidae; genus Ascaphus; species Ascaphus truei. Next base: position 195,057,939 of record NC_134487.1, on the reverse strand, counting down.
ATGCCGGGGGGTGGGGCTTTAGAATGCCGGGCTGCAGGGGATTGGATGGAGTATGCCGGGGGCCGGGGCTTTGGCTCTCCCCGGCTTTCCCTCCCCCAGCACTCTGGCCTCCCCCGGCACTCTGGCCCTCCTTCTGGCTCCTCGGCAACCTGGTTCACTCCCTCACTCCCCCGGCTTTCTCCCTCACTCCCCCGGCAAACCCGGCTCTCTCCTTCAATCCCCCGGCAACCCGACACTCTCCTTCAATCCCCGGCACCCCTCCTCACTCCCCCGGAAACCAAGCTCTCTCCCTCACTCGCCCGGCACCCCCTCACTCCCCTGGCAACCCGGCTCTCTCCCTCACTCCCCCGGCACCCCCCTCCCTTCCCTGGCACCCCGTCTCCCTCCCTCCCCCCTCAGAGCCCGCTCACAGCCTGCCGCCTCCGCCGAACCCGCAGCCGCCGCCACCGGTAGGCATATGGGGGGGAGAGGGAGATGCCGTGGGGGGGGGGGGTGTAGAGAGGGAGATGCTGCAGGGGGGGGAGAGGGAGATGCTGCAGGGGGGGGAGAGGGAGATGCTGCAGGGGGAGGGAGAGGGAGATGTGCAGGGGGGGGAGGGAGAGGGAGATGCTGCAGGGAGGGAGAGGGAGATGCTGCAGGGGGGAGAGGGAGATGCTGCAGGGGGGAGAGGGAGATGCTGCAGGGGGGGAGGGAGATGCTGCAGGGGGGGAGAAGGAGATGCTGCAGGGGGGGAGAGGGAGATGGTGCAGGGGGGAGAGAGGGAGATGCTGCGGGGGGGAGAGGGAGATGCTGCAGTGGGGGGGGAGAGGGAGATGCTGCATGGGGAGAGAGGGAGATGCTGCAGGGGGAGGAGGGAGATGCTGCAGGGGGGGGGGAGATGCTGCAGGGGGGGGAGAGGGAGATGCTGCAAACAAAATTTAAAGGGTTCCTCCAAACAAAAAAGGTTGGGAATCACTGCTCTATACACACAAACACACACTGCAGCCCCCACCTCTATACACACAAACACCCACTGCAGGGCCTACCTCTGTATACAGAAAAACACACATCAGGGCCCACCTCTGTATACAGAAACACACACTGCAGCCAGGGTTGCCACCTTCTATTGAAGGCTAACGCGGAGATAACATTTTTTTAGATCTAGTTATTATATATTTATTTCTCTTGCCTTTGGCTGTATCCTCCCCTCCAAATTCCGTCAATATGGCTGCACGACGTCACGTAATGCACATTGCCATAACAACAAGCTCCGTGATGTCACGCTGCATCAAGTTGACATGACAATGGGATGCATTATGGTGACGAGGCATCACGTGATGCCACATTGTCATGGCAACATGTCACCGCCTGACGTTAGTGTCTTGTTGTCATGGCAACGGGGAGGGGGGAGGGGGGAGGGGCGCGTGACGTGATGTACATTGTTTTATAAATAATGTTTTAAAGTGTCCCGGTTTTTCATTTTGAAAATCTGGTTACCCTACCCATAACCCCTGTTTTAGCCATAGATTTTTTTTTTTGTTAATCAGTATTGCTGACCTGGGAACTCTCAAAAGCTTGTCCTATGACATACCTTTTTTATTTGGAATAACAATTTATCACCTAATACTGAAGTACTCATTTATTCTGGTGTCTGTGTGAGTCTGTGTGTGTGTATATAAAATCTCAAATGGAAAATACCACCTATGAGCACATTCACGTGTCTCAGACATGTCTGCAATTCTGTCTTTCACCATTATCACATGCATATGAGCACTCAGTGTGTCACCTTTTGCCCCTTGTCCATATACTCTATATATGTATGTATGCATACATACATGTTAAATAATATTGTGAATCATGCAAAGCTTGATGTCTAAACAGATTCTGCTTTGGGAGGTTGCACTAAAATTATCACCATTTTTTTTAAATTGGGCATCAAAATAAAAGTTGATTTACAGTCAGACCTGCTGTCAGCATCTGCTGCTCTCTGGTGGACAGATACCCAAAATACAAGTGGTACCGAATGTTCTTGTATTTGTAATGTTTTCATTTCTATATAATTGACTCTTTCTGTTTGTCCTGGCTACACTGGTGCAAGGGAGAGGAGAGCGCAAAGAATTTACAAGAACAGAATACACAGGACAGGAGTGTTAAAATCTATGTTTAAGCACCTTGCTGCCAGGCTGCAGACTAGTGCATCTGTCCAATAATGGTCTGAAGAGCAGTGTAATAATCCGCAGAGCAATGTAATCACAGTCTGAAGAGCACAGTGTTATGGTCTACAGAGCAGTGTAGCCTGCACAGCAGTGTCGGTTTAGGTGCTTATAGTAGATGACAGAGTGTTTGCACACAACATGGTCTCAACTGGTGTTTTATTGATGAAAGGAATAACACAGCTGAGATTGTTCATCACTTGCACCTGCACGGCCTCTCCCTCATATCTTCTTTCTTGCATTCTCTCCTTCCAGCCAGCTCGTCTGCAAAAGAAACATACACCCACCGAGCATCACAACATTACAGGGGGTGGTTACAAGCAAACTTACACTAATGTATTATGATCGCTTTTTTTTTTTCTTTTTTTTCATGAGTTGATTCGGTTAATATAATAAACTTTCACTTTAGAATTTAAAATCCAGAGGTGGCATGAAACCTGGAGCCAAACTGTTGCAAAAGAAATATGTTTTTATCTTGCATCTATTTTTACAAGTGTGTGTGGAGAGTGTCAACAGGCCGCAATTCTGAGAAACAATAAGTGTTATAGGGATCAGTTATATTGAGCAATAGGGGGGGAAGTATAGGGAGCGGTTATATGCAGGCGCTGGAGAGAGGTTATATGGAGGAACTGGAGAGGGGTTATATAGAGGAGGTAAAGGGAGCAGATATATGGGTCAATAGGATGAGTTATAGGGAGCAATGAGAGTTACAGGGGGTGGTTATATGGAGAACCTACAGAGTGTGGGGAGGTTGGGACAATGCATAGGAAGGATATCTAGAGCAATAGTTTTTTGTTTTTGGTTAAGGAACCCTATAATTATATTGTCAAATTCTGCGGAACCCCAACCCTCTCTAATCGCGCGTCTGAGATCAGATGCATTGTAAATTCGTCTGTACTGTATTTGGTACAATTTTCAAATGACTTGAAAATTGGGAGAACAAAAGGGATGGGGGGAGTTGATGATCAACTTGATCTCTGCACTAATTGATTAGGATAATAGGTGAATCCTAGTGATAGACTGGTGGGTGCAAAAGCTGTGAATTGGTAGTGAATAAGCAGAACAAAATGGAAGGCACAAAAAGATGTGCACTATCAAAGAATTCATTTGGTTGCACACCACCGGATTAAAACATAGCCTTTAATATGAAACTAATAAAACATGTATCACTGTATTGCAGGTATAAACAGTTCTTAAAAAGTAATATAGTGGCCAGGAGATGGCATAAATCTTGGATGGCTCAAAATAGGTGTGAAATGCATGTAGTCAAGCGAGATGATCATGCCTTAATAATATCAATTAATAGAGATAGGCAAACCTGTCCAAATCCATTTCCTGGATTTTTAGCTCAAATCTGTCATCTGCCTTCCCCCTTCCTCCCACCACCACCACCCCCACCACCAAAATCCATAGGCGGATTGAGCACTAAAAAAATCTGTGCAGATTAATCTAAATCTGAATACAATCCACACACAGATTAACCTGCAGAGAGAGAGAGATTCCCATCCCACAGACTAATCCATGTTTGGATTTTTAACAATCCGGCCACAGATTTCGGATTGCTCTCTAAACTAAAAATGACAATACGAAACTGCGAATTTGCCTTTTTGAGACTGATCCAGGAAAATCCGCAGACCAAAGGTACCTGGACGATCCGAAGCAGATCCAAATCCGCAGGGAAAAAAGTGCCCATCATTACTGGAGAACCCTGGTTGAAAAACACTCAGCTAGAGAGTATAGAAGTTAATAATTATTCCAACTTTGGAAGGGTTAGATCTCATTGTATGTCACCCCAGGAAACCTGGAGCACAATTACAAGCTGGCTGCCACTTACCAGAGCCCCCTTGAAGATGCTGAGCCTGCTCTGGGGTATCAAACACTCCAAACGTTGCGGTTCTGTGAACAAGGAAACTTCATTTGGAACCTGAATGAGGGAAGAAACATTCATTTTGCTTTTTTTATTTATTACCTACACCCTCCTCTAATCCCCCACCCGCCCTCCCCCACCTAGGGTTACATGGACAGAAGAGTCCATGTATGTCTCACTCCACGGTGACACTGTGACAAACAGAAGGGTCCAGAGAGTCTCTGGTGCAGGAGAAGGTAAGCGCAAACCCAATAATATATCACAAATAAATCACAAAAAATGATATCACCAAGAGGAGATGCTGCTGGTGTGAGGAATTTCACAATCCCTCAATAGACAACAGGAGGAGTACACAGAGCGCAAGAACTCCTCTCGTTGGTGAATGGTAGTTCACAGGAATCAGATCAACATGTATTAAAAGAAAAGAGAAAAGATCATGGTACAATACAGTTTAATAAACAAAAAATCCTTAGAGCAGTGATTCGTGAGCTGTGTGGAGCAGTGTGGAGCCTTTTGCCGTTTTCTGTGAACCAGCTGTTCTCCCGCTGTAAAGACCTCAACGCTGACGCTGACTCCGTAGCCTGCTACCTCCCTTACTATTGGAGGAGAGCCGAGGAAGTCCCGTGACGTCAGACGCTGTTCGGATGCGGATGAGACTGATCCTACCCAGAGGATTCGTGTGTAGCTGTGTGTGCTGTATTGCTGGCGTCGCTCCTAACCCTGAATTGGTTACACTGCCTTTTATGATCGTGGAGCATGTGAGTGTACTGGAGCTCACTGCTCTAAGGATATTTTGTTTATTAAACTGTATTGTACCATGATCTTTTCTCTTTTCTTTTAATACATGTTGATCTGATTCCTGTGAACTACCATTCACACACGAGAGGAGTTCTTGCGCTCCGTGTACTCCTCCTGTTCCATAGTCTCTTCCCTCCCCTTTTGGGTGACCCAATTACATTTTATAGATGAGTATTCCTGTGTCTTTACCTCAGGATACGGGTCCTGGAGGTTTTCCGAGTCCCTTTTTCCTCCTGGCCGTAGCCCATAGGACCAGTGCTGAGCATGACTGACCTCAGAGGACAAAAGTAGGAAGAGGAAGCTGAGCATCCCACAGACTTTCATCCTGCAAAGAAACAGTCATTAACTTTCCCCTCACAACAATCAATCTGGTGCTGTTTGTTTTGGGGTTTTTTTTACTACGAGTTTCGAGATTTCACGTTTTGCCCCATGCTGAATCTGAGCCCTGAACCAAATCCCTCCGATCCTGCTGGGATTTAGAAATATACAAGTTGATAGCTGATAAGAACGATTTGTGCTTCCTAGTCTGCCTATTTTCCTGTCTTCATTATAAATCTCGTTGCAGCTGGATACACCAATGGTTTATGTTGCAGCTCTAATGTTTTGGAGTTATTAGGAATTGGGTCACTGCAATATTTAATAAAAACTTTTTTTCATTACTGCCGCATTCATAAAGAATTATTAATTTATACTGTAAATGGGTTGCGATATTCATATAATTTACATACAGGGGTGGGATTTCGTACGCAACCCTATGACCGAAAATTATTTAACCCCTCTGATGCCTGAGGCTGCCAATGGATTGAATGGGATTGCAATTATGTTAATATATAACATAACCCCCTACAAATAAAACACAAAAAGCGCAAATTCCTCAGGTGAAAAAAGCCTATAGTTGCACAGTAGATAAGGTTGAAAAAAGATGCGTCCATCAAGTTCAACCTATAATAAATATGGACGATAGATACTTTATCCTATATCCGTACTTACAGTATATTAATCCAGAGGAAGGCAAACAAAAAACCCAGTGAAATATCATCCAATGATATCACATCATGGGAAAAATAAATTCTTCCTGACTCGAATAATTGGCAATCGGATTACTCCCTTCCTTTATCAACATGTTTCCCTTTTACTTATATGGTATATCTCTGTTCACCTTTTGTTTCTAAAAAGATGACCAACCTTTTTTTAACAAATCTTTTGTATCTGCCATCACAGTCTCCATGGGTAATGAATTCCACATTTTAACTGCCCTTACTGTAAAGAACCCTTTCCTTTGTTGCAGGTGAAATCTCCTTTCCCCCAACCTTAAGGGATGACCCTATGTCCTTTATACTGCCCTTGGGATGAGTAGTTCTTTTGAAAGCTTGTACTGTTCCCAAATATATATGTATATAGTTATCATATCCCCTCTTAGTCTGTGGCCCCAGTGTGCACGGCGGGGTGCCTGGCGGCACTCGTTCCCAGCAGCAGCGCGACCTGGTGGGATCCAAGCAGCATGCAATGGGGAGGCGTGGGGGGGCCCGGCCACGACTTCACGCAGCCGGTTCGCCCTCATTGGCTGAACCACCGCCACGTGGCCAGCGCTCCATCACCATTAGCAAAGACAAAATCCTCTCCTCATAAGCCAGATTGTCCATCCCCTTTATTAATTTGGTGGCTCTTCTATGCACTCTAGTTCCATAATGTCTTTTCTACGGAATGGTGCCCAAAATTGTACTCCATATTCAAGGTGTGTGGTATTACTAATGCATTATAAAGGGGCATCATGATGTTTACTTTTCTTCCATCCATTGCCCATTTAATGCAAGATAAGATCTTGTTTGCCTTTGCAGCTACTGCATGGCTTTGGGCACTATTGCTACACCTGCTGTCTACAAGCACTCCTAAATCCTTCTCCATCAAGGATTCCCCTAATTTATCCCCATTTAATTTGTATATTGCCTATTTATTCTTGTTTCCGAAATGCATAACCTTCCATTTATCTGTATTAAACCTCATGTACCATTTACCTGCCCAAGTTTCCAGTCTATCCAAGCCCGTCTGGAGGGAAATTACATCCCTCTTTGATTCTACTACAGATGCAGCGGCCGTTATTCGAACATTTCACGCGTTGTATACCTTGGAATACCCACGTCATGGCGCATGATTTCTTCCAATCTTACCGCCTTAAGACGCAAGTACAGAAAATTTCATTTTAGTGTTCTGGTTTTTAAACACCTGAAATTGACACAGTAGAACAGTACTGTACAGATTACAATTCATTCATTTCTGCCACGGATACGCAAAGAATTGCACCCAAAGAAACAGAATCCATGAAATTCAAACAAAGCAACTGCGATAAATGATTGGCCGCTGGAATACAGCAGACCACACGAAAACGGCTCCGTGAAATGTTCGAATAATGGCCGCTGCATCTGTACCTTACACAACTTAGTGTCATCAGCAAAGATGGAGACTTTGCTCTCTATGCCAACCTCAAGGTCATTGATAAACAAGTTAAAAAGCAGGAGTCCCAGTACCGATCACTGATGTACTCCACTCATAACTTTAGCCCAACTTAAAAAAGTTCCATTTATTACAACTCTCTGTTTTCTATCCTTCAACCAGTCTTTAATCCAGGTGCAAATATTTTTACTGTGTCCAGTTTGCTTTATTTTGTACACTAACCTCTTGTGTGGAACCGTATCAAAAGCCTTTGCAAAATCTATGTAGACCACATCAACTGCATTACCCTGGTCTAAATTCCTACAGCTCAACCCCCTTATAACACTGTGCTTGGGGTCCAAAGAATAACATTGCGTTATAAGCGGATCGCGTTATAAATAATGTACAATTGTATGCATTGTACAATAATGTATTTAAGATAGCAATAATCGTGTTGTAAAGTACTCATAAAAACGAAAACTGGGAGCCACGCTTGCATCGCGATATAAGCGGATCCGCGTTGTAACGGATCGCGCTATAACGGGGTTGAGTTGTTCTTACCTCCTCAAAGAAACAAATAAGGTTAGTTTGGCATGATCTACAGTATCCTTCATAAATCCATGCTGACTATTACTAATAATTTGGTTTTCCATGAGTAAAACAAGTGGTCGGCTAGTCATGGGTTCCTAGCAGGTTAATATATTAATATGTTATGCAATGCTCCTATTATGTATTTTAAGCACCTATTCTAGGTTGGATAGTCTTATCTTAGCTATGTACTGTATGTAGTGGCAATTCTAAACATAGGCAAAGGCTTAAAGCCAGCTTGCGGAGAGTGCGGTGATTAAAAATAATTTAATTTCACATGGAACTTTTCTACCTTTGGGACTCAAACTGCTTCGCAATTACAGTATAGTGCACGGTACGCAGAACATAGGATTTTTTTACAAACTCCCCCTGCCCAAATGAGCTTGCAATCTATGGTTTTGTTGCCTGAGGCACAGGGAGATAAAGAGACTTGCCCAAGGTCACAAGGAGCTGACACCAGGATTTGTGCCAGGTTCCCTGATTCAAACTCGGTGTCATTGTTTACGGAGTCGGTATCTTTACTAACGAGCCACTCCTGCTTTGTTAGTGGCCATACAAATATATGATAAGTATCTGAGATCTAAATTTAACATAGGTTGCACTCGATGGACATGTCTTTTTTTTTTTTAACCCTATCTACTATATAACTATGTTTTTGGCGGTTGCCTATCGCCGTGTACCATAGTGAATATCGTCTAAATAAGTAATTTGGCGTTAATTACTCATTTGCATGCTCTTCTGTATGTTACAAATAACGCTGACATATCACAGTGGTACAATGCCCCCTTTGCTTTGCTGCTGGTGAAACTGCTTTAGCGAATAGGTTGATTAAATAAAATTGGCGTTAAGCACCAGTAATGCTAATTCTTTCATTCGTCGCCCATTAGTGAATCTGGGAGTTTCTTCCTGATATATTCAGGGTCTCTCTTGAGGTTCTGGTATTTATAGGACATTTCTGCATTACCTGTACCAGGGTTAGAAGAAGGTTCGTCTCTGTCGCTCAGGGTCCGGGTGAAGTGCCAGCCTATGCCTGATGTTCCCTTATTTATACACCTGTACAAACACTCCTCTTATCTCTTTCACAAGGAAGAGGTGGGGGTACAAAAAAACCCTTGCGATGCTGCTCAAAGTATATCCAGCCTTGACACATTTATATTTGTTTATAAGTTCCCAAACAGCACAATAAATCCTTTATCATTGTCCCACGAAGCCACATATGAACATCAGTAGTACTGCACACTCAATATCTTATATGAGGTAGCAGTATTATCACACAATACTGGTCACATTTGAATATCAATGATACTGTTTACTCAATAGCCTCTTGTTGGAGTTATATCTTGTATAAGGTAGCAGTAATGTCTTTGTTCCAAACACTGGTGAGTGTATATAAATTGAATAACTCACTTTTTGGCCGTGGGAAACTGGATGCTGTCTGCGTGCTCCTACCGACTGTTGGACCGCTCTGTCTGTACAAAAACTTTTATTGGCACATTACAACAAGAATCCGCTCTTACGCGTTTCACGCGGCAGACAGCACTTTGTCAAAGATACTTTTTGATAAAGCGCGGTCTGCCGCGTGAAAAGCGTAAGAGCGGATTCTTGTTGTAATGTGCCAATAAAAGTTTTTGTACAGACAGAGCGGTCCTGGTCCACAACTTGTTTTACCAAGGCAGCTGCACCGCCTCACAAAGCTTTTTTCCTGTTATCTCTTTCACACAAGAGTGTGCACAGAGCTTTTGAGGGTCTTTGTGCATAGCAAGCAAGGAATTGGTTAATACAAAGTGCTCTGTAAAATCCTAGCTGCTTTATCCGGATTAATTTGAGACTCAGCAGGGATCAGAGACTCCATTTAAAGATTTGGAGCTTCTTTAAATTTTAAAAAGTCCAAGAAATTATTAACCCCTTCACTGCTGGACGGTGTTGGAAGCTATGCACGGGGTTTAAATATCGGGTTTGACCATTTTGCTGCCAGAGGGAACTATATAAAACTATTCAGAAAGCACTACTCAACTAAATAATAGAAGAAAAAAAGTATATATAATATAAATATATTAGTGAGCTGGTGGATATATGTAGTGCAGATATCACAGCTATATATAAAAAATAAAAAAAATGATGGCTTTAAACAAAATCAGCTGGTGCAGCAACTCAAAGTTCACCTTCCACTGGGGGTAAGCAAATAGGTCCAGAAAAGTTCATAAGAGTGCGCTTCCTGCTGGATTAAAAAAACAGAAATACATTGAAACTCCCATATAACAGAAATCATTCTGAAGCCAGGGTCACGTGTGATGTGTGAATTGCCCCAGATAGCATTAACTCAGCTCCCTTTCCAAATCACTCCAAGTCCTATAATATTTCCTTCACTTTATTGGAAAAGCAGCAGTAAATACAGGCACTTGTGGAAGGCGTGTAGTAGTGATTTGTAGTTAGAAACAGGTAGAAAGAGATGGCCTTGCCATAGGAGAGTAACAGAGATGGGTGCTGTACTCACTGTCTCCAGGGTGGAAAAGGAAGTGAGGAGCAATGTGGGTAAAAGGAATAGTCTTGGGACAGACTATCTGTGAACAAAGACAGAGGGGAGGGCGGAATAGCCAATTCTGAGAAGAATCTCAGAGGTTGCTGTAGCAACTCACTGGTTACATGCTCAGAGGCAGAAAGGGCAACATATTGATACATCACACAGGCACTGTGTGTGTGTGGAACAAATACATGCAGCTGAACTTAAGGAGCTGACAAGCAGAAGCTGCAAAGAAGGGGGGGTGATCAGAGAGAGCAGAAATGGGCTTACTTGTTCCATGACAGAAATGGTAGAGATGAAAATAAAAAATGGGGACGAGAAGAGAGAAAAAGAAACAATAATGCAAGTTGTTTCCAAAAGTTCATCTGTGTATTGGCAAACATCCAATGGTTAAATTCACTTTTGAGATGTTCTTTAAATTTGCATTTTGGAGTCTCATTCAGCTTTCCCCTCAATCACTCTCCTGCCTGGATCCTCTAGGGTCACTCGAGCTGCAGGTAAGGCTTCCCCACAGTGCAGTTGGAAGTCAGTCCTCAGACCTACACACCGAGATGCTCTGTCGGCGTGTGCATGTGTTTTCGCATGCGCACTCGTCCCTTCTCGGTATCACGCAGGAACATCAATGGGGGCTGGGAAATGTCCTCCGTTTATTCAGCTATCTCATCCTACACATTTCACCGGGGTAACTTGACTTCACCAGGGATAGTCTGTATCAATGTCCTGATCTTAAATACTCTTAGATTTAATTGAATTAGGGTTACTCCGAGTCCATTAAACATGATTTCTCATATGAGCAACTAAAGCAAAAAAACTATTATAGATATAAATCCTAACATACAAAGAACCAAAACATACTGATATACCATATGTCTTAATGAGTAATGTACCTAATTATCCACTGTCACAGGAGACCAGGACTATCACACAAAGGATCAATTTGCCAGATAGGACAACAGAGTCAATAAAATGAATTTATTGGAAAAAAGTTATCCACAACTGTCAGTACATAAAATTTAAACTCCCACTGGGAACACCCTGTAGAGGTGCAGGGACACCCGTGAGGAAGTTTTCCCTGTTCTGCTCCCACGCAGTGTTTTGAAAGCACTGCTTCAGAGACCCCAACTGCCACACAGGAGCCCAGAACTCTAGGACCTGTAACTACCACTGGCTCTGACTGAAACCAGCTCAGGCTGGAATTCCCTCTAGAACTCAGAACTGGAATTCTCAAGCCATAGAACTAACTCGGGGCCTCCCTCCCCACCTGTATACCTCATGCCACAACATGGAACATTATTGGAGGGATAAAGCCTAGTTCCTTCAACATGACCCAGCCCTTGATTGGTTTAACAGGCAATATTAAAAGAGAAACATGAAAATGGTTATACATGGAAAGGTCACATGAAACTTTGCAACATTTCTCCTGAACACAGAGTTAAACCCTGCTGGAACCATATATATATATATATATATATATATATATATATATATATATATATATATATATATATATATATATATATGGAAAAAAGGAAAGAAAAAGAAACAGGCGCACACCTAGTGCATTACCATAATAAAATTGTATTAAAGGAACATAAAACCTGAAATTGCCCACTCACAAAGGTACAGCAATCAAAAGCATGTATGAGATAGGCTCTCATGTGCCAACAGCTGGGTGTGTACTAGCCACTAGAGAAGCAGCGAGGAGTCCGAGGAGGGAAGTGCCAACAAAGAAAGAGAGCAGGTTAATGAACAGCAATCCAGAAAGTCACGGTATTTTTAATTTATCATCTTTTATATTATCAACACACCAAATTTCACTTCTGGCCAAGTGCCTCTCATTTGCACCTAGCAGTCTTCCAAACAAATTTGATCTATTTGTTGACTTAAATAAATACATTAGAAAGATCACTCTCATGAGACATTTTGTGTTACAAAACAAAGAGAAAAAAGAGATCTTCTCTACACAAGAGGTTGCTTGTATCAATGCAATGACCTCTATACTTGCAGAAAATACATCACCGGTGAAAACCACTCAAATACAAGGATTTAGTCAGTTGTCCACGTATGAATTTGACTACACAATAAATTCTCAGTTGGAAATTCCAAACGAAATAAATCAAGAAATCTTACCATCCACTGTTACTTGTGATAACATTTTACAAAACTCTAGTGACTATGGGACATCAAATTCAGAGGTTATAATTCATTCCCCATTTACACCAAAATCAACTTTTTCCCCCTATCACTCTAAGGGATCCTTTATAGATACCTTTTATGCTATGGTACTAAAGGATTTTTAATCTATATGTCAGAATAATGCTATCCTTCAAAAGAAAAATCTAACTAAGGAAGAAAATATGGCTATAAAAGAATTGGGTCAAATTACCAATTTGATCATCAGACAAGCTGACAAGGGAGGGGGAATTGTGATCCAAAATAGATCAGATTATCTGTTAGAGGCACACCGTCTTTTGGGTGATGAATCCTCTTATTGTATTTTGGAGGAAGACCCCATGGAGAATTTTCAGACACAATTTAGGGACTTTTAATCAAAAGCCCTAAATCTGGAAAACATAAATAAAGCTGAATTTAATTTTCTGTATATTCGAGCTCCAAGAACACCCACATTCTATCACATCCCCAAATTACATAAACATCTTACAGTTCCTCCCGGTAGACCCATTGTCTCTGGGATAAAGTCGATGACGTCCAGCGTGTCCCAATATGTAGATTATTTTTTACAGCCTATAGTCACCAAATTAAGGTCATACTTAAGGGACACGTTGCACGTCATCAACTCTGTCTCAGACATTCCATGGAAACCCACCTACATCTGGGCAACATGTGACGTAGCATCGCTATACACTTGCATCAAACATAATAAAGGTTTAACAGCAGTAAAATATTTCCTAGATCAATAAGTTAAAATTGGTAATATTCAAACCACATTTATTTTGCAGGCCATACAATTTATTTAAACTCATAATTACTTTTTATTTGAAGAATCTTATTATTTACAGACCTTTGGAACGGCCATGGGAACCAGGTTTGCCCCCAGTTGTGCTAACCTCTACATGGGATGGTGGGAGGATCTCCATGTGTGGGGCAATGCAGGACTGGGGGCGAGTTTGGTGTTCTATGGCCATTACATAGATGATCTCATTATCATCTGGGATGGACATCAGGACGAACTTGAAATTCAATTAAATTCATTCAATAACAATAATATGGATTTAAAATTCACCTTTGAAACAAATAAGGACAAAATGGTCTTCTTGGATCTTGAACTCAGTGTCAGTGAATAGTCTAAGGTTGTCACTAAAACACATTTAAAAAAAGTTGCAGCCAATGGCTACCTTCACTGCAAAAGTAATCATTACAAAAAATGGTTGGACAATATCCCCAGGGGCCAGTTTCTTAGAGTCAAGAGAACAATTTCTCCTGAGTCTGAAAACCTGGCCCAGGGGGATTTGTTGGTTAAAAGATTTCTATCAAAATTATACAATCCACATGTCATAAATGAAACTTTCAGACAGGTCGGTGCACTCAATCGCACCTCCCTGCTGGAGAAAACATTTGGAAACAAATCAAAAAACAAAATATCAAATGATTCAAAATTTTTGAATAATTCTCCTCTCTTTATCACAACATATAATAATGCTGCACGGGGTATCATATCCATTCTTAATCGACATTGGAGTATAATTTTGAGAGACCCAATTATAGGTAACAAATTACCACCAAAAATACCTGTAGTTTTTAAAAAAGCAAGAAATCTCAAAACAATGTTAGCACCAAGTCGTTTAGAACAAAATATGGACTATTCTAATAACAAAGATATATTGAAAAATGGAAACTTTTCTGTGGGCGCACAAGATGTTTGACGTGGACATCTAAACAAAGTAAATCAAATCACATCACATTTCAATCAAACAGTTCATACTGTGAAGGGTCATGTGAACTGCCTATCAACATTTATAGTTTATATCGTCACATGCCCCTGTGGCTATCAATACATAGGCAGGACAGCGCGTGCTTTAAGTACGTGTTTCCTGGAACATAGGCGTAATATTATTCATGGCATGACCACTCACAGTCTTTCAAGACATTACCTTGAAAAACATAACAAAGATCCTTCTTCACTTTCCATATCAGGTTTAGAACATATTCCTTCAAATTTGTTAAGTGGTGACAGATTCCAAAAACTAAACACCAGAGAGACTTATTGGATCTACGTATTAGATACGTTGAGTCCAAGAGGTCTCAATGATTGCATTGATACAAGCACCATAGTGTAGAGAGGTCCCTACATACACAACTCATGTGGAGGAACGGAGGTCTGGGTTGAACATGTTCAGCATGTTCCCTTTGTTCCTTTATGTGGACTGTGGCAGATGGGAGGTTTCTTGGCCAGTTCTGATATCACACAACACACAATTTATATACATAGAGTAGTTAGGTCACATGAATATATATTCAACACACATCCTTATTTTTATACATTAAATAAATCAACAAATTTAAGCATTTTCACTTTTTCACCATTAATCTATCACACATAGATACATTTAATTTATTTTATATTCACATTTGTACTATACACATATATATGAATTGTATAATTAAAATATTATTGTTAAGAGCACATGACAATTAGATCACAAAACTTTCATCTATTATAATTTTAAAGATTATTAAACTTATATAAATTATACCATCTGGATTGCTAGTTTTGCTCTTTATTCCTCTCCTTGGGCGATCCCTCCTACAAATATATGAATCTTTGAACTCTTTAAAAGGAAAAAACCTTTATATTATATCATTCTGTTCATTGAGTCTAGTATTCATAGGCATCTATATTTAACTACATGTCATAACCTGTAGTCCAAAGAACTACAGGAAAATCATATTGTTTATCATCAATTTGGTACATTCAATAAACATCTAATGAATATTCCATTTAGATTTGTCTATAGATATATCATTTATATATTATCTTATATTATATTATCTGTGGCATGGTCCCTTCTATGTCTTTATGAATCAATATATTATAAAATACTCACATCATTTGGATCCTTTCTTAGCAGAGATCAAAAGATCTCCATATTAACTATTAACATCATGAATCTAGACATGTCTTCTAATAAAAAAAATTCCATCCTGATGGATATATTCCATCAATGTCGTTCAGTTGAAGTTCAAATTCATGTACAATATTGTTATATATATATATATATATATATATTTATTATTTTTTATTTTATTTTATTTTATTTTTCATTTATTATGATAATCATGTCAAAAAGATTATTTGTGTATGTTTTTATTGTCTGTCCTTTTCTCATTTTTATTTAGTAATCAACTTTTGATCAATATACAATTGCTTTTCTAAGTAAATTCTATTAAAATACAAGCTATTCAACACAGTGTTTAAACGGTTAATTGTATTATTTGAAAACAATTATCTAATATCTCACTTATATGTTTATTTCATTATATCTATACTATCCAAAAAAAGCCTATATCATAATGATGCAATAATATTATTATATATACATCTAAATTAAGAGTAAACATTTACTAACATTGTAATAATGAATTTCTATGTCTGTCATTTTATTAATTCTAGATTATACATTTAAAAAATGTTGCTTCACAATCATGTGACTGCAATTATCTATTATTCATTTACCAATTAATATAGGATAACAATTTAATATAAACATAGTAACTTCTAAAAACAAGTTGATAACGTTGTTTTTAATATATATTTGCAGTAACATGCTTATAAATGTGAAATCTATTTATGTCTGTATTTTGATTATATTTCATCTTATCTACATCATTATGTTTTATATAGTTATTAGTTAATATGTACTAAGTAGTTCAATTACAACTCAATATGGTTAGCACAGATGACCCAATTTAGGGCAATATTGGAAGTATTTTACTTGAATTTTTCAATTGGATGGAAACTCCTTTAAATAGTAGCCCAATTAGAATGCACGTTATCCCCTGATGAAATCCGTCAATCGGAAGAAACACGTACACGTAGGGCACGTGGTTTCAAGGAGCTACGTTTGGTGGAATAGCTTGTGCGTCTGCTGCCAGGAGAGGGAGGACGTTCCCTGAGCCACACACAGCATCTAATGCTGGAACAACAGACTGTATACCTGAATTTCTGGAGGGACATCTGACTGTGATGCACCGGTAGCAGTGAGGTCTGATGTACTGAAGTAAACATTCGGCGAGCAGCTACTTGTTGGCGCATGGGTTTACCCATACAATGCTTAATTTGCATTAACAAATTGTGAGTGTGCATTTGTCTTGCGATTTTTTATTAAAATTTTGTTACCAGATTTTACACATGGATCGGGCGCTTTTTCTCTTGTTTCTCCAATATATATATATATATATACACACACACACACACACACACACACACACACACACACACACACACACACACACACACACACACACACACACACACACACACACATATATATATATATATATATATATATATTCCCCATTGATTGCTATCCCAAAGGGAGAAGCGCAGGGATTCACTTTCTCTTTTGCACAAGGTGTCTACCCAGACATCGGACATAAAAGCCACAGAGGATGCCAGAGGTGTGAAGAAAATTTAGGCAGGAGGTTTAGGCTTGAATACCCACATCCTAGGATGAATGGAAGTCCTCAGGACTACCATTTGTCCCAGCAGACTGTGAGGAGCCTAAATCAGAGCGTGGCTTCTGCATACCAAGTGACAGAGGTGGCAATCTTACGCATGCCCTTGGCTGATGCAGAAGATCCACTTGCCTGGATTCACAAGACGGACATCGCTCTGATTGGCTGGTAGGAAATTTCCCACGCTCAGATTGGCTGTAGTATTTCATGAATGAACTCTGAAATACTATAAGAATCCTTCAGCCAATCCGGTCATCAGATTCTAAGTGGCAGAATAATAGTGGCAAATTTGAAATGACCAAAAGATGCTCTGAAAGAAATAGCAAAGACACCGGCTTCAGAAATCCGAGGTGAAATAGTCAAGCTTTTGCGGCCAAGTTTTACAAATTGAACGCAGTGCTCGCGGATAGGATTGCAAGATGAATTTAGTTCCAGGACGATTGGAGCTACAGGTGCGCCGACGAGTATTCTAAAACTTGCCTTAAACTTGCCTTGGAAAATCTGGTGCTATCACCAACAAGATCCAGGTACATGCTGCAAACATTTCAGTGACATTTTTGCACAGAATAATGGCCCATCGGATTAACACAGAAGGGGTTTGAATGGGACTGCCAGGGACCCCTGCTGTTATTCTGATGGGCCATTAGTCTGTCTGCAGAAATGTCACTGGAATGTTGCAGCGTGTACCCAGCATGTACCCAGGATGTACCCAGCACGTACCTGGGTCTTGTTGATGATTGCCCCAGATTTGTTTTAGAATACTCGTCAGCACTACAGTAACTCCTGGTGAAGTGATTTCAGCACCTCCGGAGGAAAGAGAGAGGTGGCGTCAGGAACTTCATGCCGATTTAAGTTCCAGGACATCTCGGGCTGTCCCGGTCAACTAAAGACACTTGTTTTGTGTTACATTAAGCTAGGAAAGTCTAATTTTTTGCCCCAGGTCCCAAGTAAGTGTGTCTGTATTATGTAGGTTGTGTTCCACAGTGTGTATGCCTTGTCCTGCAAATAAATTCCCAATTTATTTCACTTATCTTGTTTTGCTCAAGGTACTGTATGATCCAGATAAAAAGGTGTGAATGCCTGGTCTCCCGTGACAATCAGTTCCTAGTATAAACTGTTTTTTGGCTTTGAAGCCCATACACATCATATTTTTGTGCCGCATATTTGATTAATCTGTAAACATATCATCCAGAGATTATATATAATTATTCAATATTTTATATTATAAAAACACTTATGAAGATAAATATGGGTTTAATTCCCTCAAGTATAATTTATAATTTCACATTTTAAACCAAATGCACGAATCTGACCATATTGATATATGCATTAATATGGATCAAGGCTATATCTAATTAGTCAATCCCAGATCTGATTAAATGATCCAAGATCAATAGATCAATAGTATGGTTGATATTAAATATAATCTACATGGTTAAATAATTGCTAATGGTTACTAATCAATTTGTTGTCTCCACAATTAAATAAACATTAATGGTATATGTAAAACATGGCATGTAGTATGTGAATGAATAAAAATTAAATGAAAAAGAGTCCTCCAATTATTAAGACATACTAAATTAAATTAAAAATTACTGAAATGCTAGCAGACCCAGGTCCTCCATCATACCATCCGGGTACAGAGTCGGTAATTTAAAAATCCAATACGTCTCCTGCCTCCTTAATTTACCCATTCTGTCTCCACTCATGGAGCTTGTTTATTGTGTTCAATGCCTCTAATTAACAAACTCGAGGGGTCTTTATTGTGTTAGAAAAAGAAATGTTTTGAGACTCTGTATCCTTGAAAGCCATTAATGATATTTCGCCGGTGTTCCCGAAATCTCTCCTTTAGGGGTCTTTTGGTCTGCCCAATGTACACAAATGAAGTATTACAATTAATGTATTTTTTTTATTTTAAACCCTATATTTGTAGTTTTAGATCTAAATTCTTTAGCTTGATTATTGATGAGTGAGCAGATAAGACATCTGGCATGCTCGCTTTTCTAGCAACATGGTTGTGCACTCAATAGCCAGTTTCCCTTGATATTTGGATTCTGCATGCGATCTTGAACACAATGTACACTACTTAAAGTGCTTGGTGCAGAATATTTTTTTTATATTTTTCGCTTTTCCAAAGACAATGCCAGGTCTTTCTGCCAGGTTATCCCTAAGGATCAGATAATGGGTTAACACATTTCAATGTTTCTCCATAGTTTTTCTGATGTTCATTGCACCCCTATTGTGTTTGGTAATAAACATGCACTTATCTTTTTGTTGGTCTTGTGTAATTTTGTTCTCTCCATTATTATTCCTGTTTGTTTGTATTAAACTTGAACGGTCCCTCAGATTAGCTTTGTCTAATGCTTTTTCTGTTAATCTCTTCTCATAACCCTTTTCTCTGAATTTTTCCGAAATAAGTTTTGCTTGTTCCTGAAAGTCGGTGTCTCGTGTACAGTTTCTATTCAACTGAAGAAACTGCCCATACGGGATATTGTTTTTTTAGGATTTAAGATGGTTACTATTAAAATCTAGGTAACTATTACAGTCCATTTGTTTAAAAAAAAAAAAGTTTTGGTAAAAATGTTTTATTCTCACTAAAAAGGACAATGTCCAAGTAGTCTAATGTTTCTGAACTAAAAAAGATAACATTTAGATTAAGATCATTTGTATTTACATGTATTAAACATTCTTTGAGTTTTTCTTCTCCTCCCTTCCATATAAAGATTAGATCATCTATAAAACATCTACATAAAATGATATCCTCTAAAAATGGGTTATTTGTCAAAATAAAAGATTCCTCCTAGTACCCTATGTACAGGATGGCAAAACTGGGGGCAAATGTTGTCCCCATCGCCGTTCCGCAAGTTTGTTGATAAAATACTTTCTCAAATAAAAATAAAATCAATGATGTAATTATTCTTGTGTTTTGCCTGAGAGACATCCTTATCTAGAAAAAATGCTGTTGCCTCCATTCTTTTTTGGTGTTCAATACTTGTATATAATGCTGACACGTCACAAGTGACCGCTATGTACTCTTTGCACCACACTACATCACTAACAAGTTCCAAAAAAAGGTTGCAGAAAATAGTCCACATATTCTGACATATTTGATGTAATGGAGCCTATCTCCGAAATTATCGGTCTTCCAGGTGGATTTACTAGACTTTTATGGATCTTAGGCAGGAGGTAGAATATAGGTGTCCTTGGTTGCTGATTATCAAGGAACCTATATTCTAATTTATTAATAATACCTTTTGTGACCCCATTTATTAGTAGAGCTTTAAGTTTCATTTGAATATTCTCAAATGATCATTTTGTAATCTGACGTATGACATCTCGTCATTTAATAGTCTATTAGCTTCCTCGATATAATCTGACCTGTTCTGGATTACCACCCACCCCCTTTATCTGCTTGTCTAATCACTATAGTTCTATTGCTTTCTAAAAAAAATTAGGGCAGCCTTTTCATTTTTATTGAGGTTACACTTGTGTAGCCCTTTTTGTGAACCGGCCTGACCCACCCAATCTCACATTGGCCCCTGTGGTCTAACCGGTCCCTTTCCCTGCGGCACACCTCTTCTAAGGGACTACTGGTAACTGTATAACACCTGTGGCTCCAGGAGATCTGAGCCTCCGCTAGCTGGGAGCCTGGGGAAACCCTTACCATTTACCTGGTGCAGCGCCTCCACTTACCCAGGATCCCCGTTATGAAAGATAGCCCTGGGTAAGAAATACAATAACACACGTATACGATAAACCAATAACTAACACTTTACTAACACACATATCACACATTACATAACATCATAACCTTATCACCTCAGGCCCAATGTCCGGTGTTCCCACCTAGTGTCCTGTAATCTCCCACACCCAATGTCCCGTACTCCTACGGAGGTCGTGGGTGACTGCGCAGTCACTAAATTATCTGTTAGGCCTGTTGGTGCACTTATGTAGCAATACCTTCCGAGCACTCCGATGCTCGGGCCTGCAACACTCTTCTCAAAGGGTCAGACGTGCGATGCATCCGTCTGATCCTATCCAGGTACTTCTCCAGGAACCCCAACGAGGGTCCCACCGATTCACGGGAACACAACCGTCTCCCGGTAACACACCGTCTCACGGGAACAGCAACCGCCGCTATCCCTATCTATCCCTAACTAACCCTAAAGTGACAGGAACCCTAACCTAGGGCCTGTCCCTGATGAACCGTAACCTGGGGTGGCTTGGGGAAATCTCCTAGGGCCTGCGGAGTAATACCCTGCCCCACTCCCCTAGCTACCCACGTCCCTAATCCTCCCTACAACTAGCTACTCGCTACTCCTAACAGCCTGCAGCAGACACACAGCTCTCACCGTCAGCCTGCAGACATTCACACACACTGCACACACTGCGCCCAGCACATGCAGCGACAACGCACAGCTGGCAATCATACACAGCCACCTGGAACCCCGCAGCAAATCCACTGCACACACTCTGTGCCTATTTGCCAGTGCGCACAGCACTACCCGCTGTGGCACTGCCAAACCTGCACCTTTCACTCCTAAGGGTGACCTCCTTATCTAGGGCCGTCCCTCTTCAGTTACCCCCTGCCCTTACCGGGAATTGGGGCCTGCCTGGGGACCTAAGGAGAACCCTTACCTGGTGCAGGAGCCACTTGCTCCCTACACCCTTCCTACTCCTTCCTCTGCCTCTTCCTGACTGCCTGTGCAAAGCCCGGGAAATGTATCTATATTCCCGGGCTGAGCTTTCTCCAGCCCTATTGGCCGCATTGGAGCACCTGACCTCTATCTCCCTATGCCTCCTGGGAGTTGTAGTTCCCAGGAGGCAGCCTAAGCATTGGGGCCGCGTGCGCACTTGCCCTGCGCATGCGCGAACCCCTAATGGCCGCCACCAACTCCCTCTACTCTTCCCTACTCTCGCGCGATCTCTCCCTAGCTCTGGGGTCCTACCTTGCGCTTGCCGCCCACTGCGCATGCGCGAACCTACGCGCAATGGCGGCGCCCTCTCCTCCAGCCGCCGGGCCAGTGGCAACGCGATCGCGGCCTTAGCGATGGCCCGATCGCGTCCCCGGCAACCGGCCTTCACCGCAGGGCAACGCACTATTCCCTGCACTGGCCCCCACCCTCGCGATATGCCGGCGGGTCCGTCGCAGCCCCCGGCGGCACCCGCTACCACAGGGCACTCGCGGAGGGGGGCCAGCAAGTGAATTTTTACCTCAGGGTTACATTCTCCCCCTCGCAGAATCCCAACGACCTCGCTTGGGTAGCAACCATACAGGGAATTATACAGTGAAAAATACATGGCATAAATCATATCACATGTAGCATGCATTTTGTCATCAATACTCAATACACTCGTATGGATACCCGAGGCCAGCTGAGTCTCAGAGTGGAGTGCCCCTAACTGATTGGGTGAGGGTATCCCTCCTGGACTCCTGTGAGTCTTTTGGAGCTCAAGACCAGTCTCTTGCAAAAACCCACCGCCTCCCCCTCGCGGAAAAAATAGTAAGGGGTCCGGGGTATTGACCCTTGCCGGACCATCCGGTTTCGTCTCACGGGAGACAGGGAGGCTCAGTCTCTTGCCTCGGTCCACCACATGGTGAACATAGCGCTCCATCGCGCCCCTGGGAGAGGCCACAACTACCAGAGCGGTCTCAACACAGTCTTTGTCCGCTCCAACCATCCCTTTAACGGTGACTTCTTCAGCGGACGGCACAACTTCTTCGGGTAGGCCCGGGTCTCGGGAAGGCCAGGCTTGGAGACTCCTTGTGCAGGAGTAAGTGTCGCTCCGGTCCGCTACACCGGATACCTTCATGAGGTCGGATTCGTTCCATGATCTGCAGAGATCTTCTGGGGGAGACACCTCCACCAGGACGCGATGACGGGGTGAGCCCATCGCCCGGGTGACCCTACCTTTGGAGTCACCAGGCTCCATGATCACCGGGGAGCTCACACCCGACACCCCTGGGGCAGTCAACTTACCCCTATCGTTGTCGGCAGGTACTGATCCCAAGCCTGGGACCGCTGGTACCTCGGTGGTAGGCCAGACTGGCCGTTGCAGGGCCCACGGGCCCACATCATGGTCTGCATCAGTTGAGGTGGTTGGCTCGGTGACCTCACTGGAGTGGTCCGCCGGCAGGCGCATCACCACGCTCGGTTGGTCGCTGGAATCACCACACATGGGCGGGGGTACAAACACCTTACCCTGGCCTTCCGGGATCTGTGGTTCTGGTCTCGGTGGTTCCTGCTCGGGAACCGGGTCTGGAACCGACATCTGGGGTTCCGACATCTGGAGCTCCGCCTCCAGCGGCTCCGGCTCAGCGTCTGGAAAGTCCATTTGGGCACATGGCCCCTCCACCACCTCCATTGCTGAAGTAGAAGCATTAGTAGCGGCTTCACCCACCTTGGTAGCACCATCAGGCGCATCTTTCTCCGCAGGTTCCGCCATCAGAGGTTCCTGCTCTTCCATTTGAATGTCCCCTTTGAGAGGGTCTGCAACAGTGTCCTCTGCCGCTGGCGGTTTGAGTTGCAGGAACTGCGCCGCACAGTCAGGACACTTAGACCCTTGGGTCAGTTCACCAACGGGACACTCACATTCAGTCAGACGGCCGTGCAGGCATTCTTCCCCGTCTACCACTGTCATCGTGAGGGCGATGGCTAACTCAGGGGACCCGTCCGTCCAGCCACCCGTCACCTTCCAGTCTTTTAACGCACACGGGCACACCACCATTGGCAAGACTAAATGGGGGGCCCGTACGATTCTATACAGCCAAGGGTGCTTTTCTCGGCATCCCTTGCTTTCCTTAGGGGGAACAGAAATGGCTGATTTCTGCTCACGACACTCCCTCCCCCTGGTGGACTCTAGAGGAAGAGCAGCACAGTCTTTTGGGGAATGTTGCGAGCTCAGTACTGAGTCACTCACAGTGTGGGGGCGGGGCCCTGGTTTTCCCGCCAGTCCTGGGCAGAGGTTTGCAACATTTTTCTGTGCATGCTGGCAGTCAGCCGCACACGTGCCATTTTGCTTGGGCGGGAGCTGCCATTTTAGGTGGGGCTCACTGTCAATGTCAATAGGGCTCTCGGTGCAGGCAGATACGGCCAAGTCAGGGTAGATAAAGGGGCACCCATCGGTCGGACCCCCGGGCAGATTTAAGAATTTAGGGCCATCTTCCTCGCTTAGGGTCTGGCCTACATATATCAGGACAGTACTCCATTGCACGGTGTCATCATACCGTCGCCCTCTGACCCATGTACAAGCTAGCCCAGGGAGCTTCCGAACCTGCGCCTGGACATCTAACAAGGGCACGCCAGCCGGGACTGCCCCCACGGCAACCACGCGGTTAGGAGTCACGTTCACTTTCAAGGCCCATGCGTAGACCTCCTGCTTTGAGAGCACCCACATGGTGGAACAAAAATAGGACACAATTTAGAAAAAAAAACATACAGGGCACCCCAGGTCTGATATCTCAGCAGCGCCTCCAAATGTAGCCCTTTTTGTGAACCGGCCTGACCCACCCAATCTCACATTGGCCCCTGTGGTCTAACCGGTCCCTTTCCCTGCGGCACACCTCTTCTAAGGGACTACTGGTAACTGTATAACACCTGTGGCTCCAGGAGATCTGAGCCTCCGCTAGCGGGGAGCCTGGGGAAACCCTTACCATTTACCTGGTGCAGCGCCTCCACTTACCCAGGATCCCGGTTATGAAAGATAGCCCTGGGTAAGAAATACAATAACACACGTATACGATAAACCAATAACTAACACTTTACTAACACACATATCACACATTACATAACATCATAACCTTATCACCTCAGGCCCAATGTCCGGTGTTCCCACCCAGTGTCCTGTAATCCCCCACACCCAATGTCTCGTACTCCTACGGAGGTCGTGGGTGACTGCGCAGTCACTAAATTATCTGTTAGGCCTGTTGGTGCACTTATGTAGCAATACCTTCCGAGCACTCCGATGCTCTGGCCTGCAACACTCTTCTCAAAGGGTCAGACGTGCGATGCATCCATCTGATCCTATCCAGGTACTTCTCCAGGAACCCCAACGAGGGTCCCACCGATTCACGGGAACACAACCGTCTCCCGGTAACACATCGTCTCACGGGAACAGCAACCGCCGCTATCCCTATCTATCCCTAACTAACCCTAAAGTGACAGGAACCCTACCCTAGGGCCTGTCCCTGATGAACCGTAACCTGGGGTGGCTTGGGGAAATCTCCTAGGGCCTGCGGAGTAATACCCTGCCCCAATCCCCTAGATACCCACGTCCCTAATCCTCCCTACAACTAGCTACTCGCTACTCCTAACAGCCTGCAGCAGACACACAGCTCTCACCGTCAGCCTGCAGACATTCACACACACTGCACACACTGCGCCCAGCACATGCAGCGACAACGCACAGCTGGCAATCATACACAGCCACCTGGAACCCCGCAGCAAATCCACTGCACACACTCTGTGCCTATTTGCCAGTGCGCACAGCACTACCCGCTGTGGCACTGCCAAACCTGCACCTTTCACTCCTAAGGGTGACCTCCTTATCTAGGGCCGTCCCTCTTCAGTTACCCCCTGCCCTTACCGGGAATTGGGGCCTGCCTGGGGACCTAAGGAGAACCCTTACCTGGTGCAGGAGCCACTCGCTCCCTACACCCTTCCTACTCCTTCCTCTGCCTCTTCCTGACTGCCTGTGCAAAGCCCGGGAAATGTATCTATATTCCCGGGCTGAGCTTCCTCCAGCCCTATTGGCCGCATTGGAGCACCTGACCTCTATCTCCCTATGCCTCCTGAGAGTTGTAGTTCCCAGGAGGCAGCCTAAGCATTGGGGCCACGTGCGCACTTGCCCTGCGCATGCGCGAACCCCTAATGGCCGCCACCAACTCCCTCTACTCTTCCCTACTCTCGCGCGATCTCTCCCTAGCTCTGGGGTCCTACCTTGCGCTTGCCGCCCACTGCGCATGCGCGAACCTACGCGCAATGGCGGCGCCCTCTCCAGCCGCCGGGCCGGTGGCAACGCGATCGCGGCCTTAGCGACGGCCCGATCGCGTCCCTGGCAACCGGCCTTCACCGCAGGGCAACGCGCTACTCCCTGCACTGGCCCCCACCCTCGCGATATGCCGGCGGGTCCGTCGCAGCCCCCGGCGGCACCCGCTACCACAGGGCACTCGCGGAGGGGGGCCAGCAAGTGAATTTTTACCTCGGGGTTACATTTGTATTTACTTTTGTCTGCACATAACCTTTTAAAATCATCATAAACTTACTTGTTAAATACCTCTATATTGTGTCCTTTAGAATGAACTGGATAAAATGTTGACTTGGGTTTAAAATTACTGTGTTTAATTTGTTGTCCTGGATCTAAAATCAAATCCTCTAATGACTCGAGTTCATCACTTCTTCCTTCATTTTCCCTCCAAAGGGAAATTAATGCTGACAGGTATTCTTTTATTTGTGAATTAATGTTAAATATTGGTTCGTATACCTATCTTGTACCTGTTTTTAAAAAATGACTCTTCAATGTCAGTTTCCTTGTAAAGCGGGGAAGATCTATAAATAGGTCAAACAAGATGGGGCCACTAGTTGGGGCAAAGGATAAACCTTTCCTTAGGACTATATTCTGTTCTTCCATGAGTTTGAGGGATGAGAGATTAAAGATCCCATTATTTAATTTTTCTTTTAATCTCTGTTTTACCCTTCCTCAATGTATCTTTTAAGATACACCATGTCTCACCAGAATCTTGATTCAAGTTTTAATGTATTTTCTAATCTGAAAAATTAATGGAAATTTTCCACGTCTCTTTCCTCTATCAGGATTCCAGATTCTCTCAGTGTATCTTTGTTCATATTCTCCCACCTCTGTCTCCTTTCATTAGTTGACAGGAAACTTGCCATCTCACTCCCTAGATGTATAATCTGATAGGAAGATGATAGCCTTTGGTCTCAAAATCTAATAAAGCATATGTTGTTAATGTCCCATTAACTAGGGACTAAGTAAATAGATGAATGTTTGTCATCCTAATTAAAAACTCTAAAAGGAATAGAATATACAGTTAGGTCCGGAAATAATTGGACACTGATACAAGTTTTGTTTTTTCGGCTGTGTACCAAAATAAATTCAAGTTACAGTTAAATAATGAATATGGGCTTAAAGTGCAGTCTATCAGCTTTAATTTGAGGGTATTCACATCCAAATTGGAGGAAGGGTTTAGAAATTACATCTCTTTAATATGTAGCGCCCTCTTTTTCAAGGGACAAAAGTAATTGGACAATTGACTCAAAAGCTGTTTCATGGACAGGTGTTGGCTATTCCTTCGTTATTTCATCAACAATTAAGCAGGTAAAAGGTCTGGAGTTGATTCCAGATGTGGCATTCACATTTGGAAGCTGTTGCTGTGAACCCACAACATGCAGTCAAAGGAGCTCTCAATGCAAGTGAAACAGGACATCCTTAGCCTGCAAAAAAAAAAACCATCAGAGAGATAGCAGGAACATTAGGAGTTGCCAAATCAACAGTTTGGTACATTCTGAGAAAAAAAGAACACACTGGTGAGCTCTACAACACAAAAAGGCCTGGAAGTCCACGGATGACAACAGTGGTGGATGATCGTAGGATCCTTTCCATGGTAAAGAAAAACCCCTTCACAACATCCAGCCAAGTGAAAAACACTCTCCAGGAGGTAGGCATATCATTATCCAAGTCTACCATAAAGAGAAGACTTCACGAGAGCAAATACAGAGGGTTCGCCACAAGGTGCAAACCATTCATAAGCCTCAAGAATAGAAAGGCCAGATTAGACTCTGCCAAACAATATCTAGAAAACCCAGCCCAGTTCTGGAACAGCATTCTTTGGACAGATTAAACTAAGATCAACCGGTACCAGAATGATGGGAAGAAAAAAGTATGGAGGAGGCTTGGAACGGCTCATCATCCGAAGCATACCACATCATCTGTAAAACAGTGGAGGCAGTGTGATGGCGTGGGCATGCATGGCTTACAATGGCACTGGGTCACTAGTGTTTATTCATGATGTGACAGAAGACAGAAGCAGCCGGATGAATTCTGAAGTGTATAGGGATATATTGTCTGCTCAGATTCAGCCAAATTCAGCAAAGTTGATTGGACGGCACTTCAGCAAAGTTGATTGGACGGCACTTCCCTTTACAGATGGACAATGACCCAAACATACTGCGAAAGCAACCCAGGAGTTTTTTTTAAGGCAAAGAACTGGAATATTCTGCAATGGCCAAGTCAATCACCTGATCTCAACTCGATCGAGCATGCATTTCACTTGCTGAAGACAAAACTTAAGGCAGAAAAACCCACAAACAAACAACAACTGAAGACAGCTGCTGTAAAGGCCTGGCAAAGCATCACAAAGGAGGAAACCCAGCGTTTGGTGATGTCCATGCGTTCCAGACTTCAAGCAGTCATTGCCTGCAAAGGATTCTCGACAAAGTATTAAAAATGAACATTTTATTTATGATTGTGTTAATTTGTCCAATTACATATCAGCCCGTGAAATAAGGGGACTGTGTTTGAAAATGGTTGCATTCCTAAATGTTTCATACGATATTTTTGATCAACCCCTTGAATTAAAGCTGAAAGTCTGCACTTCTATTGCATCTCAGTTGTTTAATTTCAAATCGATTGTGGTGGCGTACAGAGACAAAATTATGAAAATTGTGTCAGTGTCCAATTATTTCCGGACCTAACTGTATATAACCTGCAGCACCCCTATGGGTATACACATAGGCAAAAAAAAAGTTTTGTTCAGATGTATGTATGTACTGTATGTCTTTATTTATATAGCGCCATTAATGTACATAGCACTTCACAGTAGTACTGCTGCGACACACTTTATTCGAGCAAATACCCAGTATGTACCTGGCAGATACCTGGAATGCGCCGCTCCTCACCTCTGACAAGCCCC